>NC_047048.1:52475617-52777820 GCF_011762595.2 Tursiops truncatus | reverse complement strand
TAGTTTTGAATTGCATTTCTCTAATAATTAGTGAAGTTGAGCATATTTCCAAGTGCCTATTGTCCATCTGTATTTCTTCTTTGGAGAAATGTCTATTTAGGTCTTCTGCCCATTCTGAAAAGCCCTTTTGAGAGAAAAGCTAGGTTGCCCCTACTCCTTTGAGTGGGCTTCTGTGCTTCACACCCATTTGTCAGTGAGCAACATTGATGTTGTTAATAAGTCCCTGAAATCTGCCTTTTCTTGGGCACTGAAATGCTCCAGGAGACAGAAATTCCATTGTGTGAAAACGTCATTCTTTCTTTTAAATTGGAGAATCTTTTGCCTAGTATACAAAGTAAGAAGGAAGCATGAGATGTTTTTTTTTTTTTTTTCCTAAATCCTACCTATATTGAACAGCATTCAAGTTTTTTCTAATACATTGTAGGAATTACTCTTTACTTTGAGTGTATGTTTTATGACCTACTTAAAGAAGTCTTTCTACTATGGGAAGCTCAAGAAAATGTAATAAATATCATGATGATATATTGTGAAGCTCCTTATATCATCATAATGTATGATGTATGGCATAACAAAGAGAATTTAGTTGATAAGAGTTGTATGAGTTTGCAAATATTTGAAAACAGAAAAAAATTATCATCGACCTCCTAAGAGCACCCTCTTGGATTGAGGTTAAACAGCTGTAAATAACTAGTTGAAAAGTGAAAAATTCGGTTAATAGATTAGTTTGCATACACAGTATGACATAATTAGCTATGCTTTTAAAACTCAGCTGAATAATTTTTTCCAGTGATGGGTAAGCATTGACAAAGAGTAGAACAACTGTATGAAAAGAGCACCAAGCAATGAGTTGTGCAAATCTTTCCCTTAATTTTTTTTAAATTTTGATGTTGTTTTATATTTACAGAAAAGTTACAAAAATAATATAGAGTTTACATATTCTCTTGGTGATCCAGCTTTTTCTAATTTAGCATCTTGCATTATCCATAATACAATAAAGAAATTAATTAAAAATAACATTTGTTTACCAATAATAAATAAATATCAAACTTTATTAGAATTTCACTAGTTTTCCCACTAATGTGCTTTCCCTGGTCTAGGATCCTACATTGCATTTGGTTTTCATGTCTCTTTAGTCTCTTCAATTTGCAGCAATTCCTTAGTTTTTCCTTTGCTATCATGACCTTGAGACTTTTGAAGAGCAGTTATCAGGTATTTGGTAGTATGACTCTCGAATTTTTGTCTGCTGGTGTTTTCCTTATTAGGTTGAACTCATATGTGAAGTTGAGATGTCTCATTACTAATGATAGTAGCCTTGATTACTTGATCATTTATCTGTACAGTTACTATTTTTCATTTGTAATGGGTAAATTTCTTGAGGAGATACTTTGAGAGTATGCCAATATCCTGTTCCTCAAACTTTTGTTCACTAATTTTAATAGTCTGTGGTGGATTTTGCCTGCAAAAGTTATCATCGTGGTATCCTCCTTTTCTTTTCCTAGTTGGGTTACATTAGCTGATTACCTTTCATACCTTAATCTGAGTACTGAAGCACAAGTTTTCTACTGTCAGATCATGACAGGTAAGGGGGAATATTAGAAATGCTTGCTCAAAACTGTTGAATAATGTATCGCTCTCTTGGGCACAACAGGAGTAAAAATGCTGTCATATAACATAATCACCTGCTACACAGACAGTTGATCAAACAACTGATGAGTATCTTTACAAATTAGGGCACTCCCCGCTAATCCCTGCTCTAGAAATCAGGAGAGCCAGAGTTTTCAATGTAGTTGAATGTGAACTTTTTTTTTTTTGCTTGAGTACTTCTTTTATTTCTTTTTAATTGAAGTATGGTTGATGTACAATAATATTATATGTTAACAGGTGTACAATATAGTGATTCACAATTTTAAGTGTTATACTCCACGTATAATTATTATAAAATATTGGTTATCTCCCCCATGTTGTACAATATATCTTGTAGCTTATTTTATACCTAATAGTTTTTTAAATTAATTTTTATTGGAGTATAATTGCTTTACAATGTTGTGTTAGTTTCTGCAGTGCAGCAAAGTAAATCAGTTATACGTACACATATATCCACTCTTTTTTAGATTTCCTTCCCATTTAGGTCACCACAGAGCATTGAGTAGAGTTTCCTGTGCTATACAGTAGGTTTTCATTAGTTATAGAATGTGAAATTTTGATTTTCCTTTTTAGTTCATATTGTATCAGGTGATGCTTAGATTTTAACAATAAGCATTTTAAAAGCAGACCTATTCAAGGCACTGTAGGTATAGAAAAATAAAGACATTAAATATATACTTTATTGAATTAAATAGAGAGCTCTGCATTGCCCAGTATGGTAGCTACATGCAACTTGCAGCTTTTGGAATGTAGCTGCTCAAATTGAGATATGCTATACATATAAAATACAAACCAGCTTTCAAAAACTTAGTATAAAGAAGTGAAAAACATTCAAATAATAGTTTTGATAACTATTACTTACTGAAATAATATATTTTATATACTGGGTTAAATGAAATACATTATTAAAATTATTTTTCTTACTTTTTAATATGTCTACATGAAAATTAAAAATTATACATATAGCTGACATTATATTTCTATTAGACAGTGCTTAATTTGAACTTTACATGGCATTTTTTTTTTCTCTTTGAAATGATGGGATACAGAGTTCAAATGACATGGGCACTATAGCTTGGAGACCTGAGTTCAAAACCAGGCTTTCTTACCCAGTGAGAGTGGAACTTGCAATGTTATTTAATCTCTTTAAGGTTTCCATTCCTTATCAACAAGATGGAAACAGAAATATATATGTCATATGAGAATTTGTGAGAATTAAAGAAAGACAATGTATGTATATATTGCAGAAGAACATCTGACACACAGCACATATTCAATAAATGGCAGCTAGAATTATGGTTACATACTAATTGAAAAGAATTTCAGAAGTTTGAACTGATGACCAAGGCACATATAATGAATCATTTTTGTTTCTTTGTTGTTTGTTATTTATTCCCTAGGAAAATTACTAACATGTCTAATCTAATTTTCTAATTTTAATTATCCTTATCATCACCTTCTATACCACAATCAGCTTGTTTGACAAGTATTTTCTTGAATAATTACTAAGTGTCAAGTAAGGTGTATTCTGGGGATACAGAACTTAAAAGAAAAATTCCCTGTTTTACACTTTAGTTGGGGAACATGGATAGTGAATAAATTAATAAATGTCAGGTAATGGTATGTGTGAGAAATGACAATCTATCTATAGATATAGAAGACTATATCTGTCTATCTATCTATCTATCTATCTATCTATCTATCTATCCTCTATTTATCCACTGAAAGACTGAGTAAGCAACCCAATAAAAATGTTTGTCTATAGGATCAGGGATCTAGCAGTGTCCCTATAACCACAGAGGAAATAACAAAGATTATGCTGTGAGCAGGAAGAAGTTTCCTTTGAAGGAGAAACAACAGAAAGAAGGTCAATGTTCCTGGAGCAGAATGGACAGAGGCAGCAACCAATACACGAGGCTGAAAGACAATCACAGACCAGATATGAGGGTATGTGTGACATAATAAGGGCTTTTTTATCCTTGCATATTAATAATGTACTTGACTACTCATCCAGCAATTAATAATAGAATTCAGAGGATTTTAGTTCCATGATTCCAATCCATCTAGACATGATCTGGTTTACGTACTTAAAAGATTTCTCTGAGTGCTTTGTGGAGAATAGTCAGAAGCTGGTTAGGAATAGAACTGTGGGAATTAAATAGGAGGCTCCAGTCATTAGTACCCGAGGAGGAAGAGAGAAGTGGTGGGATTGGAGATTTTTTCTAAAGATAGAGCAGGCAGGACTCACTTTCCAATTTTACATGGATTGTAAAGAAAGTGAGGAATCAAGCCTATTTCATTTTGACCTAGGAAACTGGAAGAATAGTCTGTTTTGGGGAATGTGGAGAAATTAGGGAGAAATGTGTTGGGTGGGTGGCTGAACAAGATTTCTATTTGGATATATTATGTTTAAGATGCTCATTAGATATCCAGGTAAAGATGATAGAAAGTATCTAGATTGGAGATATAAGTCTGAGCATCCTAAATATCTATATGGAACTGATAGCCATATGACATAGAGTAATAACATGGGATTGCCATGAAGAATGAACCTGGGAGAACTTCAACTTTTTTTTTTTTTTTGGCTGCACCATGTGGCATGTGGAATCTTAGTTCCCTGACCAGGGAACCTGAGCTCCCTGTAGTGGAAGCATGGAGTCCTAACCACTGGACTGCTAGGGAATCCCCGAACTTTGACATTTAGAGATCTGAAGAAGAGGACAATTCAGCACTAGAAAATGAGAATGAGTGGGCATTGATGTAAGAAAAGCAACAGAATGTGGTGTTCTGATGATGTTTAAAGAAGGATGGAGTGAACAACTGGGGTAATCTCTACTGAGAGTTCAAGTACATTTAGACTGAAATTGATCATTGAATTTGGCAACATCTATCTAGCTTATTAGGTGACTGACAAAATTTTAGAGTGAGGAAAACCTGTGGTGTTCCTGACACTGTGTTAAATTTGTGACAAGTGTCCTCAAGGCAATTACAGTCTCTTGAGAAAGATTGAGTCTGGCATAATGAAGAATGTATAGCATGATGCAAAGCCACAAATAATAAGCAGTGAAGTGGTCTGGTATATGTCAACAATTTGGGATTAAAGTCTCTGAAGGGGATTTTGATAGTAGAAAATATAGTTACTGTGTTCTAAATTATATTATATTTGCTTAGGTATATATAAGCCTCCAATTTGCAAATATAATTTTTGTTCATATGAAAACAATTGCTTTCACTGTTTCAATGAATTAATAAAATTATTCTATTAAATATCATGTGAATGCTTAGCAATATCTACCTAATAGTATTTTCCCAAGCAATTCAAACTATAATTACAAACACAATACATATGATTTTCTCAAATACTAAAAATATCCAGTGGGTCAACCTTACAATCAGAGAGGGAAAACTTTCCAAACACTTAAGCAAGACCTGTATGTGTAATAAATCCAATTTAGAAATGTCACTGATAAGCTCTTCACTGCTCTTTAAACATGTTAAAACAAATGAAACATACAGAAAGTGGCAAAATGGTTACAAATTTTACTAAATTTGTATAAAAACACAGTTTACACCAAAGCATATGTACTACATATGTGATACAAATACTAGGCCACATAGAGCTAGAATGTATCAATATGCACATTTTTTGTTAATGTCATTTGAAAGTTTTATACCATTTTTCCTAACAAACCTCATTTTATTTGTCCTTTTCCAGTATCATTATGGTCTTGTAACTTTTCACAAAATTTGTTTTTCTTTAGAAATCTGACAGCTTCATGACTTGGTCAAGGAGAACCTCTTTTGGACTAGCTCTTTGGTTCTTTCAGATATTGGTGACAATACTTTTGCTCTCTGGCATCAAGTTTTTCTTGCTTATCTTGGTCTTTCCTCTTCACTGCATTCAGGCAACTGTTCTCCTCTTTACATTTGGTGATTAATTGAATTAGAAACCAAAATATAGGTGGAAAGAATTCTTGTCACATTGTTTTATATGAGCATTGATTGTGGTTGACAATGACAAGACTTATAGGTTACTTTAATAAAGTTACTAGTCTCCAATGTTCATTGTAGCATTATTTACAATAGCCAAGATATGGAAGCAACCTAAATGTCCACTGACAGATGAATGGATAAAGAAGCTGTGGTACATATATACAATGGAATACTACTTAGTCATAAAAAATAATGAAATAATGCAATTTGCAGCAACATGGATGGACCTAGAGATTATCATACTAAGTGAAGTAAGTCAGACAAGGATAAATATCATATGGTATCAATTATATGTGGAATCTAAAAAAAAAAATGATGCAAATGAACTTATTTCCAAAACAGAAACAGACTCACAGACATAAAACTCAAACTTATGATTACCAAAGGGGAAATGTTGGGGGGGAGGGATAAACTAGGAATTTGGGAGTAAAATATACACACTACTATATATAAAATGGATAAACAACAAGGACCTACTGTATAGCACAGGGAACTATACTCAATATTTTGTAATAACCTACATAGGAAAAGAATCTGAAATATATATATATATATATATATATATATATATATATATATATATATATATATATATATAACAGAATCACTTTGTTGTACACCTGCAACTAACACTACATTGCAAATCAATTATACTTCAATAAAAAATTTAAAAATTAAAAAATAAAGGTGCTAGAAAAATATATTTTAAAAGTTATGTATTTGCTTTGATTTATGTGCTCATCTAATATTGATATAAAATGCTTTAAATCTATTTTCTCTTATTTGATTCCTCTTCTCTCTGTTACATATGATATCTTTTATACAGTTTAAATAGGCTACATTATATAAGATCAAACCAAATTATGCACATAAATGATAAGACTGTGTAACCCCTATGTAACTTAAGTAAACCCCACAACTAGCCTTTACTTCTATTTCCTTTCTTTTGTTATCAATTATTTTCATCAAATATCTTAGTGGACATCTTTCTTTAACCAGTAACTGACATCAGTGAAAAGAATTAGAACTGCTTATCTCTAAAAAGCTTTAAGCTCTTGTTCTAGAAACAATAACATCATGAAAACATCTATGTTTTAGATTCAAATAGGAAAACTGCCTTCCATTCTTCTGACTGAATTGACTTCCACCCATTAGGACAGCAAAGAATTTGTGCATAAAATAACATTAAAATAATAAAAACAGCAAGAAATTTATTTGAGATAGTTTTTTATTTTAAATAATGCTTTCAATTACCAAAAAGAAAAACCCTATACATGGGTGAAGATAGTTCAGCGGCTTACATCAAATCATAAATGAGCTAAATGGAAAAGAAAATTAACTTTGTACTGACATAAAACTACAGGGAAAGAAATTCAGTGTTTGTGAAATGCCTGTCATTTTTGGACCCTTCTATAACTTACACTTCACTTGTACTCAAGACATGTGAACACTGATCCAGCTTTGTGGCTTCCCAGTGATCTTGCCTCAGTGAGTACAGCTATGTCATCAGCCTATACAGCTTGGGGAAAAGGCAGGGCAAAATTAGGTTTAGGAAGTAGCATCTTTGTAAAATATCAAGGAAAATCACTCACAATTGATACAATTGAGAACTGCAAAGTTTCAGTTATATAATGAAAACCCAAATCATACTTTAAAAATATTTGCAGACATCTAAATTAAACTGATGAACTTTCTATCTGGATTCTTTTTAATTTGCTGGAAATTAATTTTATGGAAAGTGTAGAAAAGAATCTGTCTTCATTTTTGACATCTGACTGGTAACAGATTTTAAGGCTTACCGCTCTCTCTTCCCCTTCTGTCCCATATGTGAACAAGATAACCTCTTCTTGTGCCAGTGGGCGATTCAAGCCACCTAAGCCCCTGCCTGCACATTGGAAACCTCCCCTCAGCTCCACAAACTAAGCACCATAAAACTACACACCAGTCTTCTTTCCTTGCTTTCTCAAGCCATGTTTGCACCTGCTTGGGAGGCCCACCATGCTTCCTCCAGAAATACTCATTATGTGAGCAACAAACATCTTCATAACATCTTGCTATATGTGATGTCATTAGTCTCAGTATCTGAACCAACTTTTAGGTGGAGGTACATTCTGTCTGTGATGGCCATAGAATTTGGGCTGTAATAAAAGAAAACCATTGTACACTACCCAATGAAATTGCTTAATGGAAACCATAACACATATTGGGAATCTGCATTGAGAGACATTCTGTTATTACTATCCTTTTTATTAAGAATAGTTTAATAAGATCACAATAAGAAATCAGAAATCCGAAACCTGGAAGAGAGGCCTCACCAGAACTTGACCATGATGGCACACTGATTTCAGACCTCCAGCCTAGAGAAATATTGGTTCAAGCTGATGGAGTAGAAGGACGTGTTCTCACTCCCTCTTGCGAGAACACCAGAATCACAACTAACTGCTGAATAATCACTGATAGGAAGACGCTGGAACTCACCAAAAAAGATACCCCACATCCAAAGACAAAGAAGAAGCCACAATGAGATGGTAGGAGGGGTGCAATCACAATAAAATCAAATCCCATAACTGCTGGGTGGCTGACTCACAAACTGGAGATCACTTATACCACAGAAGTCCACACACTGGAGTGAACTCTGAGCCCCACATCAGGCTTCCCAACCTGAAGGTTTGGCAACGGGAGGAGGAATTCCTAGAGAATCAGATGTTCAAGGCTAGCGGGATTTGATTGCAGAACATCAACAGGACTGGGTGAAACAGAGACTCCACTCTTGGAGGGCACACACAAAGTAGTGTGCACATCAGGACCCAGGGGAAGGAGCAATGACCCCATAGCAGACAGAACCAGACCTACCTGCTAGTGTTGGAGGGTCTCCTGCAAAAGTGGGGTGTGGCTGTGTCTCACCATGAGGACAAGGACACTGGCAGCAGAAGTTCTGGAAAGTACTCTTTGATGTGAGCCCTCCCAGAGTCCACCATTAGCCCCACCAAAGAGCCTGGATAGGCTCCCGTGTTGGGTTGCCTCAGGCCAAACAACCAACAGGGAGGTAACCCAGCCCCACCCATCAGCAGGCAAGTGGATTAAAGTTTTACTGTGCTCTGCTCACCAAAGCAACAGCCAGCTCTACCCACCACCAGTCCCTCCAATCAGGAAACTTGCACAAGCCTCTTAGATAGCCTCATCTACCAGAGTGCAGACAGCAGAAGCAAGAAGGACTACAATCTTGCAGCCTGTGGGAAAAAAAAACACATTCACAGAAATATAGATGAGATGAAAAGGCAGAGGGCTATGTACCAGATGAAGGAACAAGATAAAACCCCAGAAAAAACAACTAAATGAAGTGGAGATAGACAAACTTCCAGAAAAAAGAATTCAGAATAATGATAGTGAAGATGATCCAGGACCTCAGAGAAAGAATGGAGGCAAAGATCGAGAAGATGCAAGAAATGTTTAACAAAGATCTAGAAGAATTAAAGAACAAACAAACAGAGATGAACAATACAATAACTGAAATGAAAAGTACACTAGAAGGAATCAATAGCAGAATAACTGAGGCAGAAGAACAGAAAAGTGACCTGGAAGACAGAATGGTGGAATTCACCGCTGTGGAACAGAATAAAGAGAAAAGAATGAAAAGAAATGAAGGCAGCCTAAGAGACCTCTGGGACAACATTAAATGCAACAACATCTGCATTATGGGGGTCCCAGAGGAGAAAAGAGAGTGAAAGGACCTGAGAAAATATTTGAAGAGATTAGAGCCAAAAAATTCCCTAACATGGGAAAGGAAATAGCTACCTAAGTCCAGGAAGCACAGAGAGTCCCAGGTAGGATAAATTCAAGGAGAAACATGCAGAGACACATAGTAATCAAACTGGCAAAAATTAAAGACAAAGAAAAATTATTGAAAGCAGCAAGGGAAAAATGACAAATAACATACAAGTAAACTCCCATAAGGTTAACAGCTGATTTCTCAGCAGAAACTCTACAAGCCAGAAGGGAGTGGCATGATATACTTAAAGTGATGAAAGGGAAAAACCTACAACCAAGATTACTCTACCCAGCAAGGATCTCATTCAGATCCAATGGAGAAATCAAAAGCTTTACAGACAAGCAAAAACTAAGAGAATTCAGCACCACCAAACCAGCTCTACAACAAATGTTAAAGGAACTTCTCTAAGTGGGAAACACAAGAGAAGGAAAGAACCTACAAAAACAAACATTCATGGAGGGTGAAATGATAGTGGTTACAGGGGAGGAGGACCAGGAGTGGTGGATCGGGCACATTGAAGGGCAGCCCGAGAGGAAGGGTGTCTTTCCAGTGTCCTTTGTCCACATCCTGTCTGACTAGCAAAAAGCAGAACCTTCAGACTGTCTGCACCTGTCATGCAAGACTACTGCGTCCACATGGCCCTGTGCTCACCATGTATATAGCTGCTGTCACTGAGCTGGAGGCTCCCGGAGGGGCCACCACGGGAGAGGAACATAGCATGTGCTTTAAATACCCTGTGGTCTCTGCCTTCGACAGTATTAGGGTAGCCTTGGGACCCAGTGTGCCTTACTGGTTTGCCAAAGCTGTGCTTGACACCGAATACTTACATCTCTCTCTATGTTGTTTTCCAAACCAACAAACAAAAACAGGAATATAGGAACTACTGGTTTTCCAAATAGAAGTGATCACCAGCAACCATTGAAGGGCATACAGTTGCCTATCTGTTCCTAACAATACAGTATTCTCCATTTTGTTACTGAAAATGCACCATTAACAAAGAGGTGGTTTCTGTTTTCCAGGTGAAACTTTTGGCTCCATGACAGACCAGCCTGTAGTTATCTGTGTACACAGTTTACAGCTACAAAAACCGACCTTGTTTGTTTTTTGTTTTTGTTTTTTTTTTTTTTGGTGTACACGGGCCTCTTACTGTTGTGGCCTCTCCCATTGTGGAGTACAGGTTCCAGATGCGCAGGCTCAGCGGCCATGGCTCACGGGCACAGCCGCTACACAGCATGTGGGATCTTCTCGGACCATGGCACGAACCTGTGTCCCCTGCATTGGCAGGCGGACTCTCAACTACTGTGTCACCAGGGAAGCCCCGACCTTGGTATTTATTACAGGAAAGTGCTCAGTTAAATGTAAGTGTTATTCCTTCAGCAAAATATTCACTGACCCAAAACCTTCGGTGGCATTTTGCAGTGCCCACAGCCTCATGCAAGTTTAGACAAGTGGCTTTATACTGTCTTAAGAGGATGACTACCCACCCCTGAGATATTATCTCATTATGCGAAAATAACATATCCTTCATGACTATTTTCACAGAAGTTTAAGACATCTAATGAAGTTCAACCTTCAGGAACCAAGGACTGCCAGAAAATATTAGTCTCTACATTATGCATGCATTTAGAAGCTTACCTGAAATCTGCCTTTTATAAAGGAATGGTATGGATAAGTTGAACTGTACATTTTTAAACTTGATTACCATTAGATGAGAAATTATAATGTTGCAACAAAAAACAAAACAAAATAAGCCCAAAACAATTAAGAAAATGGTAATAGGGACACACATATCGATAATTACCTTAAACATGAATGGATTAAATGTGCCAACCAAAGATACAGACTTGTTGAATAGATACAAAAACAAAACACATATATATGCTGTCTACAAGAGACTGCTTCAGACCTAGGGACACATAAAGACTGAAAGTGAGGGGATGGAAAAAGATATGCCATGCAAATGGAAATCAAAAGAAAGCTGGAGTAGCAATATTCATATCAGATAAAAGAAACTTTAAAATAAAGAATGCTACAAGAGACAAAGAAGGACACTACATAATGATCAAGGGATCAATCCAAGAGGAAGATATAACAATTATAAATATATATGCACCCAACATAGGAGCACTGCAATAGTAAGGCAACTGCTAACAGCTATAAATGAGGAAATCGACAGTAACACAATAATAGTGGGGGACTTTAACACCTCACTTATAAAAATGGACAAATCATCCCAAAAGAAAATTAATAAGGAAACACAAGCTTTAAATGACACAATAGACCAGATAGATTTAATTGATATTTATAGGACATTCCATCCAAAAAGAGCAGATTACACTTTCTTCTCAAGTGTGCATGGAACATTCTCCAGGATAGATCACATCTTGGGTCACGAATAAGGCTTCAGTAAATTTAAGAAAATTAAAATCATATCAAGCATCTTTTCTGACCACAATGTTATGAGATTAGAAATCAATTACAGGGAAAAAAACCGGAAAAAACAGAAACACATGGAGGCTAAATAATACATTACTAAATAACCAAGAGATCATTGAAGACATCAAAGAGGAAATCAAATAATACCTAGAGACAAATGACAATGAAAACACGACAATCCAAAACCTTTGGGATGCAGCAAAAGCAGTTATAAGAGGGAAGTTTTTTAGCTATACAAGCCTATCTCAAGAAACAAGAAAAATCTCAAATAAGCAATCTAATATTACACCTAAAGGAACTAGAGAAAGAAGAACAAACAAAACCCAAAGTTGGCAGAAGGAAAGAAATCATAAAGATCAGAGCAGAAATGAATGAAATAGAAACAAAGAAAAGAATATCAAAGATCAATAAAACTAAAAGCTGGTTCTTTGAGAAGATAAACAAAATTGATAAACCATTCACCAGACTCATCAAGAAAAAGAGGGAGATGACTCAAATCAATAAAATTAGAAATGAAAAAGGAGAAATTACAACAGACACTGCAGAAACACAAAGAATACAAAGCATCCTAAGAGACTACTACAAGCAACTCTATGCCAATAACTTGGACAACCTGGAAGAAATGGATAGATTCTTAGAAAGGTGTAACCTTCCAAGACTGAACCAGGAAGAAATAGAAAATATGAACAGACCAATCACAAGTAATGAAATTGAAACTGTAATTAAAACTCTTCCAACAAACAAAAGTCCAGGACCAGATGGCTTCATATGTGAATTCTATCAAACATTTAGAGAAGAGCTAACACCCATCCTTCTCAAACTCTTCCAAAAAATTGCAGAAGAAGGAACACTCCCAAACTCATTCTATGAGTCCACCATCACCCTGATACCAAAACCAGAAAAATATACTACAAAAAAAGAAAATTACAGACCAATGTCACTGATGACTATAGATGCAAAAATCCTCAACAAAATACTAGCAAATAGAATCCAACAACATATTAATAGGATCATGCACCATGATCAAGTGGGATTTATCCCAGGGATGCAAGGATACTTTAATATATGCAAATCAATCAATGTGATACACCATATTAAAAAATTGAAGAAGAAAAACCATATGATCATCTCAATAGATGCAGAAAAAGCTTTTGACAAAATTCAACACCAATTTATGATAAAAACTGTCCAGAAAGTGGGCATAGAGGGAACCTACTTCAACATGATAAAGACCATATATGAAAAACCCACAGCAAGCATCATTCTCAATGGTGAAAAACTGAAAACATTTCCTCTAAGGTCAGGAACAAGACAAGGATGTCCACTCCCACCACTTTAATTCAACATAGTTTTGGAAGTTCTAGAAATGGCAATCAGAGAAGAAAAAGAAATAAAATGAATGCAAATTTGAAAAGAAGAAGTAAAACTGTTTGCAGATGACATGATACTATACATAGAGAATCCTAAAGATGGTACCCAAAAACTACTAGAGCTACTCAATGAATTTGGTAAAGTTGCAGGATAAAAAATTAATGCACAGAAATCTCTTGCATTCCTATACACTAATGATGAAAAATGTGAAAGAGAAATTAAGGAAACACTCCCATTTACCATTGCAACAAAAGACCTGTATGCAGAAAACTATAAGACACTTTGAAAGAAATTAAAGATGATACCAACAGCTGGAGAGATATACCATGTTCTTGGATTGGAAGAATCAATACTGTGAAAATGACTATACTACCCAAAGCAATCTACAGTTTCAGTGCAATCTCTATCAAACTACCAATGGCAGTTTTTACAGAACTAGAACAAAAAATCTTAAAATTTGTATGGAGATACAAAAGACCCCGAGTAGCCAAAGCAGTCTTGAGGGGAAAAAACAGAGCTGGAGGAATCAGACTCCCTGACTTCAGGCTATAATACAAAGCTACAGTAATCAAGACAATATGGTACTGGCACAAAAACAGAAATATAGATCAACTGAACAGGATAGAAAGCCCAGAGATAAATCTACATGCCTACGGTCAACTAATCTATGACAAAGGAGGCAAGGATATATAATGGAGAAAAGACAGTCTCTTCAATAAATGGTGCTGTGAAAACTGGACAGCTACATGTAAAAGAATGAAATTAGAACACTCCCTAAAACCATACACAAAAATAAACTCAAAATGGATTAGAGACATAAATGTAAGACTGGACACTATAAAACTCTTAGAGGAAAACATAGGAAGAACACTCTTTGACATAAATCACAGCAAGATCCTTTTTGATCCACTTCCTAGAGTATGGAAATAAAAATAAACAAATGGGACCTAATGAAACTTAAAAGCTTTTGCAAAGCAAAGGAAACTACAAACAAGACAAAAAGACAACCCTCTGAATGGTAGAAAATATTTGCAAATGAATCAATGGACAAAGGATTAATCTCTAAAATATATAAACAACTCATGCAGCTCAATATTAAAAGAACAAACAACCCAATCCAAAAATGGGCAGACCTAAATAGACTTTTCTCCAAAGAAGACATACAGATGGCCAAGAAGCACATGAAAAGCTGCTCAACATCACTAATTATTAGAGATATGCAAATCAAAACTACAATGAGGTATCACCTCACATCAGTTAGAATGGGCATCATCAGAAAATCTACAAACAACAAATGTTGGAGAGGGTGTGGAGAAAAGGGAAACTTCTTGCACCATTGGTGGGAATGTAAATTGATACAGCCACTATGGAGAACAGTATGGAGGTTCCTTAAAAAACTAAAAATAGATTACCATATGACCCAGCAATGCCACTACTGGGCACATACCCAGAGAAAACCATAATTCAAAAAGACACAAGCATCCCAATGTTCATTGCAGCACTATTTACAATAGCCAGGTCATGGAAGCAATGTAAATGCCCATTGACAGATGAATGGATAAAGAAGAAGTGGTACATATATACAATGGAATATTACTCAGCCAGAAAAAGGAATGAAATTGGGTCATTTGTAGAGACGTGGATGAATCTAGAGACTGTCATACAGAGTTAAGTAAGTCAGAAAGAGAAAAACAAATATCGTATACTAACGCATATACATGGAACCTAGAAAAATAGTACAGATGAATTGGTTTGCAGGGCAGAAATTGAGACACAGATGTAGAGAACAAATGTATGGACACCAAGAGGGGAAAGCGGCGGCAGGTGTGGGTGGTGGTGTGATGAATTGGGAGATTGGGATTGACATGTATACACTGATGTGTATAAAATGGATGACTAATAAGGACCTGCTGTATAAAAAAATAAATAAAATAAAATTCAAAAAATAAAAGAAGTTTTAAAATAAAATAAGCTACAAAGATATATTATACAACACAAGGAATATAGCCAACATTTTATAATAACTATAAATGGAGTTTAATCAAAAAATTGTGAATTACTATATTGTATACCTGTAACTTACATCATATTGTATATCAAGTATACATCAATAAAAAATAAATAAAAATTAAAAAGAATAAAATAAAATACAAGAATGGATTAATAATCATGCAGAGATAACAAGGATCTTTGGCCAACTTAAAGCTAATCATCTATTTCAAAACTTCTTATAAATAATGAACATTTTATATTTGCTTACAGCTCTAATTGTTCTGTTGGTATGACAAAATGTATCACAGTATATATTTTATGTTTATGAAATCCTTGCTCCTGTCTTAATCTTTCCTAAAACACCCCTTACTGAGAAATATTGTTTGACGATGCTTGGAAGACTTGCATCTCCTGCAATATACTAACACATTAATCCTGTTTAGGTTTTGTTTTCACATATGGAATACAATTCTCTCCTTAGTTAAACTACTATCTAGTGTTCCACAAATTATATTCAAATTCCAAATCTAAATGAAACACAAACTATGAGTATGGAAATACAATCTCTTCTTTTGATAGATGAAGAGAGTGAAGCCAAATACACTAAGTTACCTGGCTGTCACACACAGCAATTAGCGGCAGAGCTCAGGTTGGCATCCAGGGTTCTCCAGGGCTATTTGTCTTCTGACTCTGCTTCATCCCCCAGTATGTCCCACCCTCAGCCTCCATGACACTCAGGGAAGAGAAGACAGCAGGTAAACTATCTCATGCTGTTCTTACACATCTCAATACGGACACAGACACTGAAATCTCACGCAGTACATCTTTGAGGACAGATTGCATCTACTTTCTTTGACTGAAAATGTTAAGTAGCTGGGTATCACTGCCTCATGCATCACTGGGTTTGTGAAAGCTGATTGTGACCATAAAATAGAGCAAAGGCTACAAAAGTACTACCCCTTCTAGAAGTAAGCCAAGTCCAGTTCAACCTTAAGTTTGAGCTATAACTTAATCTGAGCCATTTAACAAATGGCCACTTGTGTGTAATACCAAATACAAAAATCTCCAAGTCTTATAAATACTAATTTTTAATATGCCATGTTCATTTTGATGGAAGCATGGTGCACTATAAGAAGCCTCTTTTTTCCTTAAAAAAAAACACAACTTCAATGAAAAATCAAGAGTTTTGACTAACTACCAACAACATTAATATTTGTTAACAGCTAATCTTATTTATTTAGGCCATAATAAAAAGAGACAATAGAAACAATAATAGAAAAGATAACATAATGTACCAAGTGTGGTGCTAAACATTTCAAATGTATAATTCCATTTATTCTCCCTAATAAGTGTACTCTCTATATGAAGAAACAATTATTCTCCCAATTTATAATGCAATAACTGAGTCCCAGAAAAATTACACACAGTTTGTGGTAGAACCTGGCTGTGGCATTAGGGAGGCTGGCTTTCAATCCCAGGCTCTACTATCCATGGATTCTCTCTCCCTTACATTAATATACTGGCAGTTGTGTTTACCATTTTTACTCCAGGATCTTGCATTGTACTCAGCATGTAATAGAGGTTCAGTGAATATTTGTTACAGGAAAGGATGAATGGACAGCCATGGTTGGTTTTCCACCTGAACTAAACAAACATTAACAAAAGAAACCTTACTTTACAGACAGATATACCTCAGAGGAATGCACAACTCTGGTGATAATTGTGTCCCTGAGAAAGACAATACAAGTATCTTGGATGCTGGAGTTCTTTGCAGCTCTGTAATATAATGTAATTCACCCTGAAACCAGTGGGAACTGAGCAACAAACCAGCACAGCTTGGCTGTAGAGGAGTTCATGTAGTTCCAAGACACTGCATTAAAAACACCTTCCATTTGATTGTTTTAGTAATAATTCTATCAGTTTAACCACCTCCTGTCACATCCACACCAGAGGATATTAAAAAGGCATTCTCCTTGGTCGTGCCCCACTATTGAAGCTGTTTTAACATGAGAATGCAATTAACTTATTCTGTTCCTGTGAAGAGATCAGACTCCTGGGAGTTTAAACAAATTAATATATTTGTTAATTAGGAAAGAGAATTCACCAGCTTCCTTTGTATATTTTTATTCAACACAACACACGCGTAGAACTGTCTTGTTATTTTTGTCAACTGGCTGATGGGAAAGGGAAGGATGGTCACCAGCTGTTATCCATTGCCAGTGGGGATGAGAGGCAACAGTCTTTAGCATGAGATTTTTAGGTTCCTCACAGGGAAACTTAGCTTTTCCATGGGGCAGTTTTGGAAGCTCTGGCTAGGGAGGGAAAATGCCTTTTTTTTCCCAGAGGTATCACATGAGAAGTATTTCATTACAACTCGTATCTGTTTTTTTCATCCTCTTTACACATCAGTCATTTTCAATGATGCACAGAGATGAAATGGAATCCTGCAGGGAGCTTTAAAAAATCCCAAGGTCTAGTCCATACCCCAGACCAATTAAATCAGAAGCTCTAGGAGTGGAACCCAGTCATCAGTATTTTTTAAATATCCCCTGGTGATTCAAAACTAAACTGTAAACTAAGGGAAGTTGCCCCAAACCAACTTTGGTGACTGAAGATTGTGATAAAGAAAATTTCCAGAGTCTTGTGCTGGAGTGAAGGGACTTGCCCACAGCCTGACACTAAGCCTTGGGGCCGTGAGAGCTTGCCAGTTTGCAGAAGAAATAACAAGAGCAATCATGTCTTTAAAAAGAGCTGATCAAAAAATCTAAAAAAAAGAGAGTGGATATATGTATACTTATAACTGATTCACTTTGCTGTACACCTGAAACTAACACAACATTGTTAACCAACTATACTCCAATAAAAATTAAAATAAAATAAAATAAAATAAAAAGAGCTGATCATGATAAGCACAAAAGCATACTGGGGGCAAACAGTTTGAGGTCCCTATTAACAATCTGGGCTTATACTGATGGATTTGTTGAGTCAACACTGCTTTTAAAACACAATGGAGGGACTTTCCTGGCCATCCAGTGGTTAAGACCCCATACTCCCAATGCAGGGGACATGAGTTTAATGCTTCATCAGGGAATTAAGATCCTGCATGCCACATGACACAGACAAACACACACACACACACACACACACACACACACACACACACACACACACAAAATGGATATATATACATTCTTTTCAATATTCTTTTACATTATGGTTATCATAGGATATTTAATATAGTTCCCTGTGCTATACAGTAGGACCTTGCTGTTTATCCATTCTATATACAAGAGTTTGCATCTGCTGAGCCCAAACTCCCACTCCTAACCATAAAGGAAAAGAATATGAAAATTAATGTATATATATGTACAACTGAGTCACTTTGCTGTGCAGCAGTGGTTATACAACATTGTAATTTAACTATACTTCAATAAATTTTTTTTAAAACACACAATAGATAATCTCTAGGTCCATCCACATTGCTGCAAATGGCATTATTTCATTCTTTTTATGGCTGAGTAGTATTCCATTGTATATGTGTACCATATCTTTATTTATTGTTCTGTTGATGAATTAGGTTGTTTCTGTGTCCTGGCTATTGTAAATAGTGCTGCTGTGAACATTGGGGTGCATATATCTTTTCAAATTAGAGTTTCCTCTGGATATATACCCAGGAGTGGGATTGCTGAATCGTATAGTAATTCTTTTCTTAGTTTTTTCAGGAAACTCCATACTGTTTTCCATAGTGGATACACCAATTTACATTCTCAACAACATTTTAGGAGGGTTCACTTTTCTCCACACCCCCTCTACCATTTGTTATTTGTAGACTTTTTAATGATGGCCATTCTGACTGGTGTGAGGTGGTACCTTATTGTAGATTTGATTTGCATTTCTCTAATAATTAGTGATGTTGAGCATCTTTTCATGTGCCTGTTGGCCATCTGTATGTCTTCTTTGGAGAAATGTCTATTTTGGACCTGGAGATTACCTTATCTTACTTTCTGAAGTAAGTCAGAAAGAGAAAGACATATACCATATGATATCACTTATATGCAGATCTAAAATGTTATACAAATGAAATTATGTACAGAAACAGACACACAGATATAGAGAACAGACTTGTGGTTAACAAGGGGGAGGGGAATGATGGATTGAGAGTTTGGGACTAGCGGATGCAAACAATCATACATAGAATGGATAAACTACAAGGTCCTACTGTATAGCACAGGGAACTACATTCAATATCCTGTGATAAACCATAATGGAAAAGAATAGGAAAAGAAATATATATATATATATATATATATATATATATATATTCAGTTATATATATAACTGAATCACTTTGCTGAACAGCAGAAATTAATACAACATTGTAAATCAACTATACTTCAATGAAATAAATTTTAAAAAATCACACTGGACTTGGGTTTTAGCAATCATCTAGTACCAAGCTCCACTGCAACCAACCAATCTTGAGCTCACAGAGTAATTACAAACTAATTACCCATCTTTTCCTGTGAAATTCTGTGGCTTTTTGCCTTTGTCAACCCCACACTCGAAGGTTGTGAAGGGTCTAGGAAACAGCCTTCACAGATGCAATTCTTCTTCTTATAAAACTATATATGAGTAAAATTTCAATGTTTTAATTGTCTCTGTTTCTTTTTAAGGTCCTCCCCTTATCCCACCTTTTTACAATTTTTATTTTGAGATTTTAGCTTTTTATTGTGACAGAATATACAAAACAGAAATATTGCCATTTTAACCATTTTTTAAGTTAACAATTTAGTGGTATTAAGTACAGTCACATAGTTGTACAACCATCACTGCGCTCCATCTCCAGAACTTTTCACCATCCCAAACTAAAACTCTATTCTTGTTAAATAATAACTCCTCATTACCTCCTCTTCTCAGCCCCTGTTTCTATTTTCTATTTCTATTAATTTCACTATTCTAGGTACCTCATATAGGTGGAACCATATAATATCTGTACTACAGGATCCTGTAAACCTTCACTCAATTTCCACCAAAGGTAACATTTTTCATTATTTTAGTATAATATCACAACCAGGAAATTAATATTAATACAAACCATTGACTTTATTCCTATTTTACCATCTTACTTGCACCATTCTGTGTGTGTGTGTATGTGAGCATATATATATTTAGGTCCTAAAGACATTTTTCTAAAAGTTTCATAATTTTACAAGTTAAAATTAAGTCTATGGTCCATTTTTAGTTAATATTTATAGAATTTAATAGATTTAACTTGAGGTCCACTTTGTTTACCTGTGGATATCCAACTCCTCCAGACCACTTGTTGAAAAGGTATCCTTGGGACGTTTGGTTTCCATACTAACATTTAAAAGACTTGGAAGTTGTCCCTCCCATGCTTACAACAAGAAAAAACCTGAATAAACTGAAAAACAAAAACTTTTAACATTCTTCAGAGAATTGAGATCATAGGTCAATCAGCTACTGCAAAAATTGGATAGGGAGACAGCTACAGAGAACCACAATTTACCAGGACCAGAAGCCCAGGAGCAGGAACTCACTGCTGGAGCCAGTATCCACAGAAACAATTAAACTGCAATTGATGGATCGCTAGAGGTTTAGTGTGGACTAGGTTCAGAGATAAAAACTCCCTGTGGGGGCTCAATCTTAGGAAAGCTCTCCACACTTTCATGAGTTTTACCTCCAGGAACCCCAGCAAGTTCTCACTGTAAAGATATGAGAAAAATCTCCTACTTCCAACAGGGGAAGGGAACAAAAAACAGAAAGCTAAGAAACTCTGCTGAAAGTCACAGTTCAGGGACTCTGGCCCAGCTAAAAAAAAAAAAAAAAGGAAGAGTTAATAATAAAATTATAGAATGCTTCCCCTCTCAACATCTTACTAGAATATCCACAGGGCTCCAGAATATGTGACACAAGCATTGATAGAATTGCAAGGAGAAATAGGCAAATCCACTGTGACAGCTAGAGACTTCAACACATCTGTATCTGTATTTGGCTGATCATACAGGCACAGTTTCAGTAAGGATATAGTTGAAATTAAGAGCAACATCAATCAACTCAATCTAATTGGCATCTATAGAATACTTTATCCAGCAAAGGCAGAATACATATTCTTCTTAAGCTCACATGGAACATTCACCAAGCTAGAGCACATTCTGGATCATAAAACACATTTTAACAAATTTAAAATAATGAAAATCATACAAAATAAGCTCTCAGTCTACATTGAAATTAAACTAGAAATTAATAATAGAAAGATAGCCAAAAAATCATAAAGCATTGGGAGACTAAACACACACTTCTAAATAACATATAGGTCTAAGAAGAAATATCAAGAGAAATATTTTAATAGTTTTAAGTAATTTAAAATAAAAATACAACATGGGCCAGCAAGTTATCATGCAACCTGAACTGCCCATCATATACTTGGCATTATCTGACAACAGAGCCATAAGTTGTGCATTCACAGCAGCACTCCATCGTCAAATGGAAGTGGTGTATAAAAGATCACCTCCAGCACACCCTGAAGACACAAACAAGATACATAAAGAAATACCTAACTGCCCATGGTTTCCCACTTTTTTTACACTACCTTCTCTCTCCCAGTTTGCACCTATGACCAGCTGACAGAAGAAAATAAAATTCTGGGCTGGTTTAAAGGTGATTATGCATAATATGCAGGTACCACTGGAAAGTGGACAGCTGCAGCACTACAGCCCCTTTTTGAAACATCCCTGAAGGACAATTGTAAAGGGAAATCCTGCAAGTAGGCAGAACTTCAAGCACTGCACATAGCTTTTTATTTTGCTTGGGCATAGAAATGGAGCTGTGCAGTTATCTATTGATTCATGGATTGTGAACAATGGTTTGGTTAGATGGTTAAGGACCTGTAATAAAAATGATTAGAAATTGATGACAAGAGAGTCTGAGGAACAGGCACGTAGATAGAACTCTCTAATTGAGCAAAACATGTGAAGATCTTTGTGTCCCATGTCAATGTCCACTAAAAGGAGACCTCAAGAGAGGAGTATTTTAATAATCAAGTGGATAGAATGACCCATTCTGTGGATATCAGTCAACCTCTTTCCTTAGCCATTCTTGCCATTACTCATGAGAAATGTATCCACAGTGACAGGGATGGAGGTTGTACATGGTCTCAGGAACATGGATTTCCACTCATCAAGGCCACCTTGGCTATAGCCTCTGCTGAGTGTCCAATCTGCCAATAGCAAAAAACCATATTGAGTCCCTGATATACCACCATCATCTTTGGTCGATCAACCAGCTACCTGGGTGGCATGGAAGGGGAAGTGTTTTGTTCTTAGTGGAATAGACACTTATTCTGGATATAGAATAACCTTCCCTGCATACAGCGCTTCTGCCAAACCTACCATCTGTGGACTTACAGAATGCTTTCTCCACCATCATGGTATTACGTACAACATTGTTTCTGATAAAGGAACTCACTTCACTGAAAAAGAAGCATGACAATGGATTCATGCAGCTGGAATTCACTGGTCTTACCATGTTCTCCATCATCATGAAGCAGCTGGCTTGATAGAATGCTGAAATGGCCTTTTGAAAACTGTTACAACACCAGCTATGTGGCAATAGTTTGCATGGATGTGGCAAGTTTCTCTAGGAGGCTGTGTATGCTCTGAATTAGCATCCAATATATGGTGCTCTTTCTCTAATAGCAAGAATTTATGGGTCCAGGAATAAAGAGGTAGAAATGGGATTGGCACCACTCACTATTATACCTAGTAACCCACTACCAAAATTTTGCTTCCTGTTTCTTCACCCCTGTGTTCTAGTGGCCTAGAGATCATAGTTCCAAGAGGTATAATGCTTCTACCAAGAAATGCAATAATGATCCCTATGAACTTAAGACTGCTGTTCATCCACTTTGGGCTCCACTTGCCTTTGAATCAATAGGGAAAGAAGGGAATTCTCTGTTGACTGGGGTGATTAACCTTGAGTAACAAGTGGACATTGGACTAATGCTCCACGATGGAGGTAAGGAAGAGTATGTCTGGAATATAGGACTTTAAGGTGCCTCTTATATTACCATGCCCTGTGATTAAGGCTAACCCTAATCCTAATCAACAACACCTTAATCCAGGCAGAACTACTAATGGCTCAGACCCTTCAGGAATGAAGGTTTTGATCCCCCACCAGCTAAAGAAACAGGGGCAGCTGAAGTGCCTCCTGAGGGCAAAGAGAATATAAAATGAGTAGTAGAATGTAGTTATAAATACAGCTACAACCACATGACCAGCTACAGAAATGTGAATTGTCATGGATTTTCATTTTCATGACTCTTTCCTCTTATTTCTTATGAATGTGTGTGTGGAAATATATATATATGGATAAATTTCATATTTATTCTCTAAGCTTGTGGAAAAGAAACCCTCATTGTACTCTACATCCATAGAATAAAATAGGCACTCATCTACCAAATACTTGTTGAATAAATGAGTATATTTCTGTATGTATAAAAGACTGCACTAAATAATATCTTCTAAGACCATTAACTTTATGGTTCTTATTTGAAGAATTAAGTAGATCATACTTGATAGTCTCTTTTTTAATAAGAATAACTCAGAGTTATTCTTCTGAAAGTTTATATTTGACATCCGAAGTAGACAACTTCTGCCCAAGTAAATTTCTGGCCTTTCCTCCCCTTTTCAAACGAGTATATCATTTTTTCCCATTCATCATGGAAAAATAATTTATTTAGTTAAATAAGCTCTGGGTAAACTATTCCACAATTCAGACTACTTAGGAATTTAAATCTTTTCTTTTTATATGTCCTAGAATTGAGATTTGCTTTATCTACCAGCAACTTATATGTAATGATGATAATTTTGCTTCTAAGTCCAGATTAAGTGTTCTCCTAGGAGACAAAAGCTTGCTTCTTAGCCTCAGGTAATCCTCAGCACACACTAAAGAGTACAGGAGTAAAGAGGATGACATCTAAGAAAAATAAGAAACTGGCCCCCTCTGTGGAATCAAATTTGAATCTGGAACATCGTCAATCCTGTTCTCACAGTGAGCCACATATACATATATGAAAACCAAATTGTTATACTCACACTAATTACACTCTTCTCAAGAATCCAAACTGTGTTTATTTAGTATACCCTTTAGAAATTTCTAATAATATGCCAATCATTTTGCCTCTTATCTTCACCTTTGAGGCATTTTAAAGGAGTTCATCTCTTGTGAAACATGCTGGTGTTCATGCATGAAAATATTTTGTATAAATACATGGCTAGAGTTCATTCAAATGAGAGATGAAAAAAACCATTTGCATGCAATTCTGAACACTGGGAGCAAAATGTCCCTTGGTTTTCAAGACCCAAAGGGATAATTCTCTTCCTTGTTCTTCACCTTTTGGATATGGAACCCATGAAAGAACATGACGTGTCTTCATTTTCAAATGAGCATATCACCATATTCTTGTCAATATTTTTTAGCAGGCATTATGAGAACAGTCAAAATTAACCCAGCTGCAGGTATGCATAGATATCCTTTCTCAACTTTCTTTCAAGATGAAGGAAAATGTGGTCTTTTTCACTCAGTTAGTGACCAAACACTGCTTTATCTCTACTTGAAGAATTTTGGAAGAGAGTGGCTTCCATGGAGGAAATGTTGGTTTTGTGGCTGGGCAGCTTATATGATTGGAAAATCTGTTCTTTCTTTTTCCTTGCATGTATCTCTGCATCAAGAGCAATATGCAACTAATAAAGTAAATAGAAAAGGGTGGAATGAAGATTAGGACAAGCCCCAAACCAGCTCTACAAATAATTCATCCTAATTAAAGTTTGGTCTCATTTCTACCACATGTGAAAATGCTGACAACAAAAACAAATACATATGCTATTTAGATACTGAGTTATTGTTTTACTTTAGTTTTCTTTGACCTATGAATCCATAGTTTTTTGGGTTTTTCATTTTTAATTTAATTTTGCTTATTATTTTTCTTTTGGGTTATCTATAGCATAAATTTGATTTGTCAACCTACAATTGTGTGAGAGCTGAAGCTCTCAACATGTTTTAAACTTTTTTCTCTTCTGTAGTTTCTTAGTTGTTGTCAACCCCTTTGTAGAAAACAAAAAACAGAGGGTCTCAAATGAGTCCCTGGGATGGTCCGCCAAGTGAGGGACCTTGGCTTCATGCAGGAATTAATTCAAGAATGAGCCATAGTAAAGTGAAAGCAGGTTTATTTAGAGAGATACACACTCCATAGCCAGAGTGTGAGTTGTCTCAGAAGGCGAGAGCAACAGCCCCAGGGCATGGGGTCCAGTCTCAGATGGTGAGAGCAGTGCTGGGAGAAACACATTCCATAGACAGAATGTGGACCGTCTCAAAAGGCAAAAGAGGCCCTGAGGTGTGGGATGATTAGTTTTTATGGGCTGGGTAATTTCATAGGATAACAAGTGGAAGAAATATTCTATCTTGCAGAAGGGGCGGGAAGTTCCATGAATTGGGGAACCATCCAATTTTTCGCCTTTTATAGCCGGCCTTGGAACTGTCATGGCACCTGTTGGTGTGTCATTTAGAAGCTAATGCATTACAATGAGTGTATAATGAGATGAAGGTCTACTGGAAGTCAAATCTTTGTCTATCTTGGGCCTGGTAGGTTCTAACTGGTTTTTGTGGTATCCTGTTCTTAATGGTTGTGTCTTTCTTTTAATGGTTGTGCCCTCCTTGCTGTCTCAAAATTAGTAGTAAATAAGAAAGGAAAGAAAAAATAAGAATAGTGAATTGAACTAGGATGTGGAAATGAAGCATAAATTTTAAAGTGGTACTAATATAGCCTTTATAATTAATAAGAAGAGACCACAAGTTTATATTTAAGGCCTTTTTAGCACCCAGTTGAAACAGACAAACCTTAACCAGTTATACAATTCACCACAACCATAGCTTAGCAGATGTAAAATTATTCCTCTATAAGACAGACTATTTGAATCCAAAAGCAAACAAACAACCAAAAACTGGCATATGCAAGATGTTTGATGACAATTTTAAAAGAAAACAAAATGTAATATATGGCTGCCTGAGAAAGATAATTTTTTTCACTTAAAAAAAAGGTAAAAGCACATGATATGTTACCGGAAGGGGGACCACTTCCAAGGCCCGAGATTGGGCTTTTGTCTAACTCTCAGAAATTAATTGTCAGAGGAGATATTTGTGCTGACAAAGAAAAAGACTTTATTGGGAAGGGGTGCCTGGGCAGAGAGCATTAGGGTAAGGGAACACAGAAAGACTGCTCTGCTGCATGGCTCACAGTCTCCAGTTTTATGGTGATGGGATTAACTTTCAGGGTTGTCTCTGGCCAATCAGCTTGCTTGTGCCCATATTTGGTCTAACTCAGGATCCTTACTGCGGCTCTCATATCACTCAGCCAAGTTGGATTCTAGTGTGAGGGTTTCTGGGAGGTTGGCTGGACATATTATGGGCTGGTCTCTCCTCCCTCCTTTTGCCCTCCACCCCAAATTCTCCTGGTTAGTTTTTAGCAGTACCTCCTGTCATGAGACAACTCATGCAAGGAATTACTATTGTGCCTGGACAAGGCAGGCAGTTTTCACCAATGGTTCTCTAACAATGTGAGCAAAGAACATCCAGAGAACAAGAAACTGATCTTAGAAATTTAAAATGTGACTCTTCAAAGGAAAAGAAGAAGTAATTCCACAGAATTGAAAAATAAATTTGAGCAAGTGTGCCTGTGTGTGTGTGTGTGTGTGTGTGTTTGTGTGTATGTGTGTGAGAGAGAGAGAGAGAAAGAGGAAAGAAAATGACCAAAAAGACACAATATATTATATATCTAGGCATTCCAACATGTGATAAAAAAGGAATCTCTGATAAAGAAAATAGAACAAAACATGGAGATAAAACAATAATTATCAAGGTAATTATCTTTAAAAACTAATTTGTCTAGATCTGAATACTGAATGGCACAAGTCTTAGGATTTAAGGTGGCCATAAACAAAATATACATATTTTAAAATACCTTATGTAATTCATGAATTTTCAGAATACCAAGGATATGCAGAAAGCATTAAAATTTCCAGAAAGAAAGTACCAACCTCTTATAAATAAACAAGAATCAGACTGAACTCATACTTAACTAACAATGCTGGATCTCAGAAAGAAATGTTTCAGTAATATTTCCAGTGGTCTTAGAAAAAAAGAAAATATTTTTTATCTAAATTCTAAAACCAGCCTAAGTGTCAATCAGGGCTAAATTAAAGAGATGTTTAGATATTCTAGGACTCAGAAAGTGTTACCTCCCATGCACTCTGTTACATTGTGCATGTGTTTAACAGTAATAAAAGATGAAGAAAAAAATCTTCCTTAAAATGGGTTAGTTTTTCCTGGTTTCTGTGTTTGACCTAATCTGATGCTTTTAGATTTACAGAAAAATACCTCAAACCTTCCATGTGGACTCTTGAACATGGGTGATTTTATACATATGACAAAATACTTCAGAATTTATAACATCTGGAGGAGAAATGTACTTTTTATAGGAACTCTTGGTTTAAATCAGATTTGGGGGGCAGAAAAGGAGTGTTTAACTTGCTTAATAAACCTTCTTCTTACATACTTTAAAAATCACCTCAGCTGTACAATCAATAATTAATAGAGTTCTATGAAAGCATTTTCTGTTCATTCTAATGGGCTCAGCAGGACCCCTGTTAGGTACATTTTTGTAAGTGGGCTCCCATTACTGCCCCCAGTTGAAAGTAAGCATACGGTGTCTCTTTTAATATTTGCTTTGTTTCCAGATTCACGCCTATTCTCCTTGTAATTATTTTGAACTGGTGGAATTGTAGTCCATTTGCTTCTTGAGCATTTTATTAATTTTTTTCATTATGAAAAGGAATGTGACAGCACATATCCTGGGTGTTAAAATTCAGGGAAATAATCCATCTAAGTTATTTCTGATGTCAAATCACACAATCCAGAAGTCAAGCTATAGTATAATATAAAAAGAATAAGCTTTATTAAAAGCCACTCTAAGTTACAGGAAATCGAAGTTAGGGGGGTGTATTACTATACATTTCATAAGACATTTCCATGAGATGTAAAGGCAGATTTCCAGCCTTTTTATGGCCTGAGTACACCCTGAATACACTATGTCTTGGTTAACAGATTTAAAGTTAAAATATGTTAATAGCAAATGTTATTAAAGTGTGTCCAGCCTATTTTCACAGAAAATGATGAAGCAAAGCAGGTTAGAACAAAATCATAGACCTGCATTGGCCAGTGGCTGGAGAAAACAGTGTAGTGCTATGTAACAAAAGTCATGGCAAGAATCTGTCAATAAAATCTGTTAAAAGAATTAAGTGGCTTTGCAATGCCAAGGGTAAGACAAAATATTTATCTAAATTAACGTAACATTGTCTTTTGTAAAAATTCAAAGTAATTTGCAGTTAGAATGAAGAGCAAGGCACAATTCATTGTACCTATGGTATGAATAATATAGGAAGGATGTGCTATATATTTTTCATATATATATATATATATATATATATATGGCATATGTATGCCTACCCATGTGTGCATATGCATATCACATCCTTTCTACAATCATACTGCATGTGTAGTAAATGCAAACATATGCTCCCCCCAGCCACAAACTCATTGTCCAGAAAGAACTTAAGGCAACTAGAGGTTTTTCATAGCTTTTTAAAAAATAGTTTATTTGTATGTTTTTATGATTGTGCCATTAAACAGGTGAATGCAGAGACCAATATTGTCAACACCATATACCTATCACCCAGATTCAACTAATGATGTCGATATTTGGACATATTTGCTTTCATATCATCTTCTCTTCTCTTAAATAAATACAATGTGACAGATAAAGTTGATGCCACCCTTTCTCTCCATTTCTTTCCAGACTTCACTTCTACACTGAAACTGGTGAATATCAATCCCATTTAGGCTTTTAGACTTTACAATCTATGTGTGGTCTGTAAACAGTGGTATTTTCCATGAACTTTTAAAATTTATACATATGTTAGCATCCTTATGAATTCTTGTGCAACTCATTTTATTTACTCAATGTTCAACCTTTTAAATAATGATATAATGAATACATTTAAACAGGCCTTCTTGGACACACGTTTAAGAGTTTCTTTTGACAACACATAACTCAAAGTGAAATTGCTGTATGATAGGCTACAAGCATCTTTGTATTTTTTTTTTTTTAGAAATTGCCATACTGCTTCCCAAATACTTATACTATTTACATTCCCACTAGAAGAAAATATGGAAGATACCATTTCTCCACATCTTCTCCAATACCTGCTATTGGTTTTTCCAGTATATATAGCAATATGGGAAAAATGTTATTTCTCTCTCTCTCTCTCTCTGTGATTGTATGTGTGTGTGTAAATACATACACATACAACTATATGTTTTTAACTTTTGGATAGTTGTATAGGTATAACACAAAAAGTTTTAACAAGAGAAAGCTACATGATTTAACAAGTATGAAATATGAGTCAACATTTGCACACTCTATCAAATTTTACTCTCCATGTAGATTTTGAAATGGATTTATTACAACAATTTATCAGTAAATAAATAAAATTTTAAGAAAAACAAGAGATTATCCAGGCTACACTGCTTTTATGAATATATTTGGGTCAGAATCTGTTTGTTCTCAGAGTTCATTGGTTTTCCACTATCTTAGTATGTGTTTGTCA
Organism: Tursiops truncatus; assembly: GCF_011762595.2. NCBI lineage: Eukaryota > Metazoa > Chordata > Mammalia > Artiodactyla > Delphinidae > Tursiops > Tursiops truncatus. The sequence continues at coordinate 52,747,877 of NC_047048.1, read as the reverse complement.
CACCTTAGTTTATGAAACACTTTTAAGTACCATATTGCTTTGCAGGGAAGACACTCTATTTAGATTTAAGCCATGTTTCTAGTGTAAGGCTTACATGGGTTAACATTTAGTCTAATTTTTTAAAATCTTAAGTATATTAACTCTCATTTTTTAAAATTAGGAAAACAAAAAGGGATATGAAGTCACTGAGAAACATAATCAGAGGCACATAGGTGATGATACAGGACTTGAACACAGTTGTGCTTCCAAGTCTTTTGCTCTGGGCTTTTAGTTCATTTGTTGGTTTTTATTTTATTTTGACTGAGAAAACTAAGATAGAAATCTGCAGGGACTTTGTTTCATCAGAGGAACGAACATTGGTTAAAGAAAATTGGTTTAGGCTAACTTTAGAGAGGGAAGAGGACAGGAAATCATTGACTTTTTAAGTCAGTGGCCTAGAAAAGTTGGGTAAGAGCTTCCAACTGGCCAAAGAACTTGTAAGAGGTCCTATGGGACTGGAGAGTATGAGAAGGGTAATATAGCTTGAAGCATATTTCTAAAGTTAAAAGAGAAAGGACATTTGCTTATCTGGACATGATATCAGGAATTGACACAGATGAACCACAGAAAAATAATGCCACTGTCTTGTCCTCATGAAAATCATTAGAAAAATCATCCCAGTTATCAGATATTATGATACATTTCCATGTGGCAGTTTGCAATTTATTCTTCACTCTGAGTTACTGGAATTTTTCCCACATACAGTTTGCTTTATCACTTAATGTTTGGCTATTCAGTGCAGAAGTCTCCAAGAGTCTTTGTGTTTCTGTTCATTTTTTGATACTTGAGAGAATATGAGGTCTGAACTACAGCCTGGGTAAATAATTGTAAGTGCACATGAGCAGCAATATAACAGAGTTTTTACTAGTGCTGGTTCTGGAATCCTAGGTGCAATCCTGGCTCCAATACTCACAAGCCTAGAGACCCTGAGCTCTCAGTTTTGGTTTTATCATTTGTTAAATGAAGAATTGGGGTGGTTCATATTTCACAAAGATTAAAGAAAATTAAGCAAATAAAACAATTAGCAAAATGCCTGGCATCTAATAAGCATCGATGCATATTAACCATTATTATGATCATTTAGCACTACATAAATATATTGTAGAGCTTTAAGGAACACTCTAATAGACACACAGATACAAATAACCAGTAGAGCAAAATCACTAAAAAGGGTAGAGTATGTAGGACAATGAACTGCATCTTGGCCAAACCCAGGTAGCAGTTACCTGGACAAAGAGGATCGGAGTATGTGTCAGAAGTTTTTGATGTCAATGGAATTCAAGAAGAAAGAGTTTCTAATAATGAAATGTGCCTGGAACAAGATGATAAATTGTGTCTCCTTTCTCTCCATAATATTGAAATCACAGAAATAAAGATGTAAAAGGGGGAAAAAAATGAACCATAGGCATGGAAAAGAAAAATGATATCTTCATTAGACGAGTAATTTTTTTTTTGAAATGTCTAGTAGATGCAGGATGTCTTGAGAATGGACGGAAACAACCAAACAGGTAAAACATAACGCAAACTATAGGGAGCAAAATGTCATTGAGGCATTGAGAAGAGTTCTTTCTAACAAAGCCTTAGAGGAACACCCAAAACTCAACAGGAATGAGAAGGGCCCAGGGATAGTCATCTAGAGAGTTAATTAAAAGTTAACTTTGGGGTTTCCCTGGTGGCGCAGTGGTTGGGGGTCTGCCTGCCGATGCAGGGGACGCGGGTTCGTGCCCCGGTCCGGGAAGATACCACATGCCGCGGAGCGGCTAGGCCCGTGAGCCATGGCCGCTGAGCCTGTGTGTCCGGAGCCTGTGCTCTACAACGGGAGAGACCACAACAGTGAGAGGCCTGCGTACCGCAAAAAAAAAAAAAAAAAAAAAAAAAAAAAAAGTTAACTTTGAAAGAGATGTCCCTTTTCTGCTTAGACCCAGGGAGTGTTTAGAAGCAGCACTATCCTCCCCACACCGCTGTCCCCCTCCCGCCCCGCCCCCGTTGCAATACAAAGTTCCTTCTAAACAAGGATAAGAATATAAGAATGAATGAATCAACTTAAGGCAGGCCTTTGCCATGAGTGTGGGGGCTGAAATGCTGAGCAGAGTGTGAATCAGACTGCTTTCTTCCTTCAGGGTAAAGCTCTTACTATCACTCTCAGTTTGAAGGATCTGGCAGAGAAGACTTAGAGTGGATATTGGGCTAGAGCACAGCTAATGTATGGCCAGGCCACGGGGAAGGGTCAAGAGTGCTCATCTCTAGAAACCAAAGCTTTCTGCACTTAGTGTTCTGCAGTAGGTCCTGCCTGTCCCCAGTGAGTCCACTAAAATGAGAACCTTAATCCACCAATACACAAATAAGGGTACTCTTTGGGTTGAGAAAGTACAACCCTGCTAAAAATTTCATTTTAATTCTCAAACAGATATTTGATTAGATATCTAAGAATCAATAAACATTAGAATAAAACAAAGATACCATAAAAGAAATGTGTCGACTTCCAATAAGTCTCTACAAATTTGTCTTCTGTGTTATTTAAAAGACTATTGCATCCATTAAGAACAGACACATGATGACAAAGAAACAAGCCATCAGCCTTCTTAGAAGTTGTATATATCATTACAGGATAATATATGTACTGAGTTGCAGAAATGACACTAGGGTAGGCCATGAGGGTTATTCTTAAGGAGTAAAGCATGACATTTATAAAAATGGAATTTATGAGAGTTAATAGACACAAAGAATAGCATATTGCAACATCTAAAGGACAGTGAAAATATTACTTTTAATAGTAAACAATTGCTGAAAGCTAAAGAAACGTATCTCCGGATTAAACCTGTAGAATATAAGGGTCTGTCAAAACCAAAACAGAATAAATAGAGGAAGAAGTGAGACTCTCACCTGAAATGATGTTACTTCAATAACTCTTGTTACATGAGAAAAATAAAAACCTGATTTGTTTGAGCCAATTGTTTGACATTTGTTCCTAGCGCCTCATGTAATTTCTAATGAGCACAAAGTCCAAGATACGTCAGTAATGACAAAAAATTTATGGCTTTTACCTAGCAAAGATAGAACTTTGACATATGTACACATGAACAAGAAAGTAAATGAACTAAATGTATCTATGTATGCTGTTTACAAGAGGCATATCTCAAAAATGTACTTCTGAACAAAGATATGCAAGTTAAAGGCTTTAAAAAAAGGTAACAGTGATGATAGTAAGATAATTCAAAGTGAAAGTTATTAAATAGGTTAAAATGATACAATATCAGATACAAATAAAATTAACATTTTTAAAACAGAATGGTATATACAATTCCAAGTTAAATTTTGAAAATCTGGATATTGGTTTTTATGAAAGATATTACCCAAATGAATTCAAGAAGGAATAGAAGATACATAAGGAGATATAAACATTGCCAGAGAGATATAAGAAGAGTAGCACAATGATGTCTATTACTGCTCTATATGTAGTACTAAAATATTGGTCCCTCAAGAGGAGATTTTACACATTGATACATTTAAGGAACAACAGTATGAAAACACAATAGATAAATGTATCATGTGGATATGTGTCCTAAAATCTATTTCAGTAAAAATAGCATAATATACATAAAATGACATCATTTATATAAAATGTCATAATATATAAACAATTACACACACGTATCTATACATTTTTGTAATAGTATAAAAATGAATAAAAACTATAAATCAGTTTCTTGACAGTGGATACTACTGCCAGACTCATGGAATTTAATTTTGATATTCATGAAGCTTCAACAATATTTTCTTTAAAAAACTCTAAAGAAAAAGGATACAACATTAAGATTTTAAGAAGTGGATTAATAGACATTTTTATTATGTTGCTTTACATTAATTTTTGTGTGTTTAAAATATTACAAAATAAATAATATCTATTCAAAAGGAACTGACTATAAATTATTAGAAACAATAAGTAATTCTGTAAAGTGAGCAGACATAAGAACAAAATAGACATGAAATTAATGCCTTTCCTAGTAAGCAGAAATGATTACAAAATGTAATGAAAAACTCAATTTGCAATAAAAATAAAACATTGAATTACTTGTAATTACTCAAACCAAACTTTATAACTAATAGGAAAAAATTATACACAGTTTTATGAAAAAAACTTTTATTTTAAGACCTATCTTAAAATAAAAACATTTTATTGTAAAATTTTCATCCAAATAAATCTTTGAAAACAAAGCAACTCTATAAGTTTTTGCCAGTTTTTGTGAAATTCAATATATTTGTCTAAAATAAATAAGGAAAAGCAATGTGCAAGAATAAAAGTTATTTTTTCAAAAGGATTACATATCCTTTCAGTATAATTGATAATCTCATTCTAAATTTAATCAGTAGGAAAAATATGCAACAAAGACTTTTTTTTTCAACATCTTTATTGGAGTATAATTGCTTTACAATGGTGTGTTAGTTTCTGCTTTATAACAAAGTGAATCAGTTATACATAACACATGTTCCCATATCTCTCCCTTCTTGCATCTCCCTCCCTCCCACCCTCCCTATCCCACCCCTCTAGGTGGTCACAAACCACCAAGTTAATCTCCCTGTGCTATGCAGCTGCTTTCCACTAGCTAGTTATTTTACTTTTGGAACTGTATATATGTTCATGACACTCTCTCACTTTAACATAGCTTACCCTTCCCCCTCCCCATATCCTCAAGTCCATTCTCTAGTAGGTCTGTGTCTTTATTCCTGTCTTACCCCTAGGTTTTTCATGACCTTTTTTTTTTTTTCTTTTTCTTAGATTCCATATATATGTATTAGCATACAGTATTTGTTTTTCTCTTTCTGACTTACTTCACTCAGTATGAAAGACTCTATGTCCATCCACCTCACTACAAATATCTCAATTTTGATGATATTTGATGAGTTGGGCTAATGGTTTATCAATTTTGTTTATCTTCTCAAAGGAAAAGCTTTTAGTTTTATTGATCTTTGCTATCATTTCTCTCATTTCTTTTTCATTTATTTCTGATCTGGTCTTTATGATTTATTTCCTTCTGCTAACTTTTGTGTTTTTATTGTTCTTTTTTCTCTAATTGCTTTAGGTGCCATGTTAGGTTGTTTATTAGAGATGTTTCCTGTTTCTTAAGGTAGGATTGTATTTCTATAAACTTCCCTCTTAGAACTTCTTTTGCTGCATCCCATAGGTTTTGGGTCATCGTGTCTCCATTGTCATTTGTTACTAGGTATTTTTTGATTTACTCTTTGATTTCTTCAGTGATCACTTTGTTATTAAGTAGTATATTGTTTAGCCTCCATGTATTTGTATTTTTTACAGATCTTTTCCTATAATTCATATTTAGTCTCATAGTGTTGTGGTCGGAAAAGATACTTTATACAATTTCAATTTTCTTAAATTTACCAAGCTTGATTTGTGACCCAAGATATGATCTATCCTGGAGAATGTTCCATGAGCACTTGAGAAAAACGTGTATTCTGTTGTTTTTGGATGGAATGTCCTATAAATATCAATTAAGTCCATCTTGTTTAATGTATCATTTAAAGCTTGTGTTTCCTTATTTATTTTCATTTTGGATGATCTGGCCATTGGTGAAAGTGGGATGTTAAAGTCCTCTACTATGAATGTGTTACTGTCGATTTCCCCTTTTATGGCTGTTAGTATTTGCCTTATGTATTGAGGTGCTCCTATGTTGGATTCATAAATATTTACAATTGTTATATCTTCTTCTTGGATTGATAGTTTGATCGTTATGTAGCGTCCTTCTTGGTCTCTTCTAATAGTCTATAATTTAAAGTCTATTTTGTCTGATATGAAAATTGTTACTCCAGCTTTCTTTTGATTTCCATTTGCACGGAATATCTTTTTCCATCCCCTCACTTTCAGTCTGTATGTGTCTCTAGGTCTGAAGTGGGTCTCTTGTAGACAGCATATATATGGGTCTTGTTTTTGTATCCATTCAGCCAGTCTGTGTCTTTTGGTGGGAGCATTTTGTCCATTTACATTTAAGGTAATTATCGATATGTATGTTCCTATTCCCATTTTCTTAATTGTTTTGGGTTCGTTATTGTAGGTCTTTTCCTTGTCTTGTGTTTCTTGCCTAGAGAATTCCTTTAGCATTTCTTGTAAAGCTGGTTTGGTGATGTTGAACTCTCTCAGCTTTTGCTTGTCTGTAAAGGTTTTAATTTCTCCATCAAATCTGAATGAGATCCTTGCTGTGTACAGTAATCTTGGTTGTAGGTTTTTCTCCTTCATCACTTTAAATATGTTTTGCCAGTCCCTTCTGGCTTGCAGAGTTTCTGTTGAAAGATCAGCTGTTAACATTATGGGGATTCCCTTGTGTGTTAGTTGTTGTTTTTCCCTTGCTGCTTTTAATATGTTTTCTTTGTATTTAATTTTTAATAGTTTAATTAATATGTGTCTTGGCGAGTTTCTCCTTGGATTTAACCTGTATGGGACTCTCCGTGCTTCCTGGAGTTGATTAACTATTTCCTTTCCCATATTAGGGAAATTTTCAACTATAATCCTTCAAATATTTTCTCAGTCCCTTTCTTTTTCTCTTCTTCTTCTGGGACCCTTATAATTTGAATGTTTGTGTGTGTAATGTTGTCCCCGAGGTCTCTGAGACTGTCCTCAGTTCTTTTCATTCTTTTTTCTTTATTCTGCACTGTAGTAGTTATTTTCACTATTTTATCTTCCAGGTCACTTATCCGTTCTTCTGCCACAGTTATTCTGCTATTGATCCCATCTAGAGTATTTTTCATTTCATTTATTGTGTTGTTCATCATTGCTTGTTTCCTCTCTAGTTCTTCTAGGTCCTTGTTCAATGTTTCTTGCATTTTCTCTATTCTATTTCCAAGATTTTGGATCATCTTTACTATCATTATTCTGAATTCTTTTTCAGGTAGACTGCCTCTTTCCTCTTCATTTGTTACATCTGGTGGGTTTTTACCTTGTTCCTTCACCTGCTGTGTGTTTTTCTGTCTTCTCATTTTGCTTATCTTACTGTGTTTGGGATCTCTTTTTGCAGGCTGCAGGTTTGAGGTTCCTGTTGTTTTTGGTGTCTGTGTCCAGTGTCTAACGTTGTTTCAGTGCATTGTGTAGGCTTCCTGATAGAAGGGACTAGTGCCTCTGTTCTGGTGGATGAGGCTGGATCTTGTCTTTGTGGTGGGCATGTGCACATCTGGTGGTGTGTTTTGGTATGTCTGTGGCCTTATGATTTTAGGCTGCCTCTCTGGAGTTGTGTTCCTTTCTTGTTAGTTCTTTGGCATAGAGTGTCCACCACTGTTGCTTGCGGGTCGTTGAGTGAAACTGGGTCTTGGTGTCGTGATTCAGATCTCTGGGAGATTTTTGCCATTTGATATTACATGAAGCTGGGAGGTCTCTTGTGGACCAGTGTCCTGAAATTGGCTCTCCCACCTCAGAGGCACAGCACCGACTCCTGGCTGGAGCACCAAGAGTCTTTCATCCACTCGGCTCAGAATAAAAGGGAGAAAAAGTAGAAACAAAGAAAGAAACAAAGAAAGAAACAAAGAAAGAGGATAAAATAAAGTAAGATAAAATAAAATAAAGTTATTGAAATTATTAAGAAAAAAAATTTTTTTTAATTAACAAACAAAAAAATGGACGGACAGAACCCTAGGACAAATGGTGAAAGCAAAGCTATACAGACAAAATCTCACACAGAAGCATACACATACACACTCAGAAAAAGAGGAAAAGGAGAAAAAATAATATATCTTGCTCTCAAAGTCCACCTCCTCAATTTGGGATGATTCATTGTCTATTCAGGTATTCCACAGATGCAGGGTACATCAAGTTGATTGTGGAGATTTAATCCGCTGCTTCTGAGGCTGCTGGGAGAGATTTCCCTTTCACTTCTTTGTTCGCACAGTTCCTGTGATTCAGCTTTAGATCTGGACCCGCCCCTGCGTGTAGGTCACCTGAGGGCATCTGTTCTTTGCTCAAACAGGATGGGGTTAAAGGAGCAACTGATTCGGGGTCTGTGGCTCACTCAGGCCGTGGGGAGGGAGGGATACAGATGCCTGCGGCAGCTGAGTCCAGCCTGACGTTGCACCAGCCTGAGGCGTGCCATGCATTCTCCCGGGGAAGTTGTCCCTGGATCACGGGACCTGGAAGTGGCGGGCTGCACAGGCTCCCGGGATGGGAGGTGTGGATAGTGATGTTTGCTTGCACACAGGCTTCTTGGTGGCGGCAGCAGCAGCCTTAGTGTCTCATGACTGTCTCTGGGGTCTGCGCTGAGAGCCGTGGCTCACACCCATCTCTGGATTTCCTTTAAGCAGTGCTGTTAATCCCCTCTCCTTGTGCACCAGGAAACAAAGAGGGAAGAAAAGGTCTCTTGCCTCTTTGTCAGCTCCAGACTTTTTCCCAGATTCCCTCCCGGCTAGCCGTGGTGCACTAACCCCTTCAGGCTGTGTTCACGCAGCCAACCCCAGTCCTCTCCCTGGGATCCGACCTCCGAAGCTCAAGCCTCAGCTCTCAGTCCCCGCCTGTCCCGGCGGGTGAGCAGACCAGCCTCTCGGGCTGGTGAGTGCTGTTCGGTACCGATCCTAAAGATATTTTTGATACACATATGCAATGTAAGACCTGACTTATAAGTGTGAATTTTATTTATTTATTTATTTATTTATTTTTAAGGGTTTTTTTGATGTGGACCATTTTTAAAGTCTTTATTGAGTTTGTTACAATATTGCTTCTGTTTTATGCTTTGGTTTTTTGGCCAAGAGGCATGTGGGATCTTAGCTCCCTGACCAGAGATTGAACCCACACCCCCTGCATTGGAAGGCAAAGTGTTAACCACTGGACCACCAGGGAAGTTCATGCATTTTAAAAAAGAAAAATAATTGAAAGAATGTTTACCAAAATGTGTATATATATATATATATATATATATATATATATATATATAAAATGCGGAAAAAAAGAAAAGCAGCATCTGTAAAAGACTTATGTACTTATTGGAAAATTGCCTTCACCATGGGGAAAATAAATATCTCTTCTTAACTCTTACTTAAAAATAAATTCCTTAGAGAATAAATTTAGGAGTAAAATCTTTTGAGTAAGTGAAGGAGGCTATGACATAATGAAATATACAAGAATTCATCTTTGAGCTTACAAGATACTTTCCCATTGTAATGACAGAAAAGAATAAGATGCAAGAAGAATTTTAGATGCAGTGGTGAAAAATGAGGAATCAAGTGGGCCCTTTTTAACCGCAAATGACCTCCTTTGCCTAATTGCATATTGTGTCCAGCTTCAAAGTTAGGAAACACAGTTAAGATTCACAACTTTTCTATTTAGTCATGTGCAGATGACGGAAGTCTCCATTGCCATGGACCAAAAGTTAAAAGCCAAAGGTACTGTTGATTCACATATGTGTTTGTAAGCTCTAGAAGAACTAATAATTGACTGTGTATGACTCACAAGGCAATACCTGAATTGTGGTACCTTTCATCCTCCTTTTAGCCAAGTTTTCTTTTGTTCTCTCTCTCTTTCTCTCTCTCTCTCTCAATTTTTTCTCAAGAATAAAGTTTTTAGTTTACAGATTTTGGCCTTGTAAACTTGATTAAAATTATAATTGACCTGAAAATTACTTCAAATCTAAATCTAATTTTTTTAAGTTTCAAATAAGTTCAGATTTGCTTTTTTGTTTAATTGTATGCCTTGGTGTGTGATGGTTTCAGCCTGGGACAGAGGCAGGGCTATCCAAATATATGAAGACAGCCTGTACCCTTGTTGTTTATGGCTGATGATAATTGGAAAGGATGAGAAGCCTTGCAGGAGAGTGGGATCATATGTGACTTCCAGACCAGAGAGGTTTGGCTACTATTCAGAAAAGTACTCAAACCTTGTGATGTTTATCTTCATGGGTTAACCTTCATAGATCCATTCATCTCCAATGATTGCGTTCATCCTACCCAATTTCTTTATGGGATTTCTACTGAATAAGCTGTTCTTGGTAGCATTTCTGAAATAGATACTCTCCTTGGGAATAAATATTTAAACAAAATCAAGGATGAGGTTTCCATCAAAGGGTTTTAAGGGAAGTTAGAAATATTTGAGAAAGAGACCATCATCTTTTGAAACTGGTATCAGGTTGATTTACTAACATTTTTATATCAGTATCACTGATAGATATTTGCAGGCCCAGTTACTGGATAGTAGATGGTTTAATCCAGTGGTTACTATATCTCTTTCCACTTTGTGGAGTTTGTCTTAAAATAGTTTAGGCATATACTAAATTATTAAACTGTACAGCTAACCCAGTGACTGGGTTTTGATTTAGTTTTTTGGTTACTTTTCACTTTGTGTTCTATACTTTTCAAAGAACCAAGATAACCAGGCAAGTAATAACATCAATGATCAAAAACAGAAAGTTAAAAGAAACATCATTGGTTGAGACATTTTGAGGACAAAATTCTAGAGATTCCAATCGAGGGAGTCATACGACAAACTATTCAAGTAGTATGTGATTTGAAATCTTCTACTCTTCAATCATCAACAAAATAATGCAGCCTGAAATTATGTGTAGTAAATTAATATTTCTTTTTGATCAATTCATTTCTGATATGTAGGCAAAATAATACAGAACTATCATATCATCAACACTCATTATAAAGTTTGAAATCATTGCTTAAAAAATTCCTATTATTACTAGACACATTTAGTTCTCAAGCTAGTTCCTTGAAAATCATTTAATTTAAACTTCAGGTTAATATTTTTCTTCTTTGTTTTATAAAATCCTACCTACTTTTAAAGGTAGGAACTGTCTTTTCTATTGAATCCTCTAACTTCTCAAACCTATATTAATTTCTCTCTTTTTCAAACTCTTAGAATGCTGCATATTCCACACGGTGAAGAATGTATTCAAGCATAGTCTTCCTCATTATTTTTAAATAAACACCTCTCCAGAGAAGTACTTCAGGAATAATTCTCCTTTTTCACCTAAGAACCATCCTGGACAAAACCTGTGAAAAACATACATTTCTTCATCAGTTTCTGGCTGACTCTTCAAAATGTGACTTTAGAATTAGAATTCAAAATAGAAAATACTCCTTTCCTTTAGCAAATAGGTATCAAATGATGGCAAAGACATCTCAGTAATACTATGCCAGTCCCTATATTAAAAAAAAAAAGATAAATTTCACATCTTGCCCTCTGATCAAGTTATTATTTGGCTTCTAGTAATGAGTCTCCAACTAAAAGCAGCCTCTATTCTAAATGTCCACATACATATTTATTGTTTGATAATAACCCTCACTTTTTTTTCTTTCTCTTCTGAAGAAAAATGGAAAATGCAGTTAGGTTTTCTGAGCAGCCTTTAAAACTCTTCATTAGACCCTTGTGTGTGTTGCATTTCCTTGCTCAGTGTCCACCTCTCATTTGTGAGAACAATGATATCTTATGGGAAACAACACCTCTCCCACCCTGATACCACTTCCAAAGTGAGAATTATTTTTGATTCCCCTGGCCACAGTGATTGATTTCTAAATTGACACATAATTCATTTTGAATAATTAGAGAAAATACCAGGACTTTTTTTGGTAATATCAGGAAGGAGGCACTCTCTTTTCTCTGAGGTTACCAAATGTACAAGATACAAGCTCATCATAATCTTGCCAAAACATTAGAAGTAACTGCATGGAAATGAAGTCAACATGGAAGAAAGAAAACTGAGACACCAAGATGGAGAGACACTGTGTCCTACAAATACATAATCCCCTGGATCTAGCTGTGCCTGAAAACCATCTAAAGGCTTTGCCATTATGTGAGCTAATACTGAGCCTTTTCTCCTTTAAGGTATGTTGGATTTGGTTTCTAACACTTGAAACTAAAATTGTCCTGAATCGTGGAGATTATAGAGATATGAAGTACTGAAATATTTTATTTAAAAGAGTTCACCATGGTATTGTTGCAGTTAAATATAACTAAAATTAAAATGAACATCAACCCTCAAGCTCTGGGTTGAAATACAGAAAAATGGATATTTAGGCTGTACCTCTTCTCCAAACAAAGGGTGACATTGGAAGAATAATTTGAATTATATTAAGAAAAACATGTCATTTAAAAAGTCCTGCCTGTGCTTTGTGAGGCTCAGAGGCAAAGAACATGATTAGACAGCCTTTTGTATGGGAAAATACTTTAAGGAGTTGGTGCTATACAAGGGTAACAGAAGACTTAAATTAGGGGCAGAGCTAAACTTCTAATCAAAGTAAATAGCAGGACTTTGGTTTAGGAATCAAGCAAATAGGAAGCAGGGGGAAAGGGTCTGGAGTGAGGACTTAGAAGAGTAAGACAAATGTAACCTACAGGATGTTTCCTATGACTGGAAAGAATTAATGGATTTTTAGGACAGGAAGATCCAATGTTCAATTTTAAGGAATTTCTTGTTCTTTTATATAATCCACTGTATTAATCTGAAATTGCTGTAAAAGGTTATTAAGTGTAAAAAGATTGTGTGACAAGTTCTTTGGGAGAGATGAACTGTTGGGGTGTTGACCATAGTGGGCAGAGCCAGCTGGTAAAAAGAGAGAGATAGCAGCCAGAGGACTTAAAACCTTGTACTGAGCCAGTGACATGGAAGCAGGCTATAAGGCACACTGACTCACAAGGCTGAAAGCTTCCTGCTCCTTCAGAAATCCTCAGAGGCATTTTCCAGAATAATTCTGAAAAGCTGGAGGACTTGGTGGGGATTGGGGGAGAGGCATCAGTTTCACTAAGACTTAAATTTCTCTGCTTTCTTAATCAAGGTAATCCCTGAAAGGTGGCAGGATATGCCATCCCAAAATACGCTTACATATTGATTACAGGCGTACCTCAGAGATACTGCAGGTTCAGTTGCTGACCACAGCAATAGAGAAAATATCACAATAAAACAAGTCACACAATTTTTTTTGGTTTCCCAGTGCATATAAAAGTTTTGTTTACACTATACTGTAGTTTATTAAGTTGAAATAGTATTATGTCTAAAATAACAATGTACATACCTTAATTAAAAAATAATTCTCTCGGGAAAATGGGGCTGATAGGCTTCTACATGTGCAATAAAGAAAGCACAATGCAATGAGGAATACCTATATTTGGAGCTGAAGACATTTGAGAAGAAGCAGGTATAATAAAAGCTCTCTGCCCTTCCCTTATTTACCTAAAAACAGGACATAAATTTGTAAAGATGTCCTCTCTTCCCTATCAGGAAGGACAAAGTTAGTTACTGGACAACTGTGAACTCTAAGAGTTCTAGAGATCTCTTTAGAGAGATCTCTCTAGAGATGGCACTAGTGGAATCTACATAACAAACTTTATTAAAATAACTTCTTCCATTAGTTTCCTCATATATTTGAGATAGGAAGGAAGTGAGCCAGGCACAACTGTTAAACGAATGTGGAGGGGGGCACAGCAGTTGAGAGAAACAGGATACAACAAAAGCTGGCTGGAACCAGCTAAAACCAAGTTGGCATCCAGCATGGTCCGAGCATGGTATGGTCATTGACATTTAACTCATTATATCTTCATTAGAATACTAAAAAAACACTCCCCCTCGCACCATGACAGTTCCACAGCTGACCATAAAAGGCCAAAAGCGTGCAGTGGCCCAACTCCTAGAAATTCCTACCCCTCAACAAGAATATTCCTCCCACTCTTTAGCATATGAAATTACCCAGCCCATAAACATTAACAACCCCTCACTCCAGGGCTGCTCTTGCCTCCTGAGATGGACCACATTCTGTCTATGGGGTGTGTATCTCCCTGAGTAAACCTGCCTTCACTCTACTTCAGCTCATTCTTGAATTCTTTCCTGCATGAAGCCAAGGACCCTCAATTTGCATCCTGTCCCAGGGACTTGGGCATGTCCCAGGAGGTGATGTTTCCTTCTCTTGCATCATCTTTACCTTCCTGCAGTTTTCCACACCTAAAACCTCAAAGTCCTTTTCAATTGTCTTATCAGTTCTCCACATATTTATTGTTCTTTGCTAAGATGACATATAAGCTCAAGTTCTAACCACTTCTTTGAGTTCCACACCACTGAATTCTCCCATGTGTATGTGCCATGCATGTGTTAATAAATTTCTCTTTATTTTTCTCTTGCTAATCTATCTTTTGTTCATCCAATTTATGTCACAAATCATATAAAAAGACTTTTTCCTCCCAAACACCCCCAAAGCGGGACTGAGACAAGCATTCATAGACAAGTGGTTTATCTGAGAGTGATCCGTGGAAACCATGGCAAGGTGAGGGGAAGAGTGAGGCAGGAAGAGAGGGAGACCAATAAAGGGTGTGTTCATGGGCAGGTTACCATGGGGATAACTGGGGCTTAGTCCCCCTGAGGGTCCTCCAAGAGACACTCAGGAGAACTCAGTCCTTGCAAAGTTCAGGGAATCTCACCCCTTGTTAGTTGAGGGGTGGCTCTCGGGGACTTTAGCATCCTGGCACTTCCTGTTTCCACTTGTGAGTCAGGCGTCCTCCTAGAACCAGAGGCAGAATTCAGGTAGACAAAGATGCAAGTATTTAAAGGAAAACAAAAGCACTGGCACATGTGGGAATTGTTTACGATCTCAAGGAGCTCCAGAGGGCAAGGAACATGGGATATAAGGCAATTAACAATATCTTTTCTATCCAGTAGTATTTGAAAGTCAGCAGAGAAAATTATTTTCATCATATATTTGTACTTGTAGAAATACTTAGTGGTTAGAAGAGGAAATAATCAAAGGCTATGTGTAAAAATTCAGAAGAAAACTTCTATGTCACTCTCTATATAAATTCTATATCTATACTCTTTTAGAAGGTAATGACAATAGACTTGGGGATTCTTCACAACAGTCTGCTTCTATAGACCTCTTCATTTTCCTTTCATTTAAAAAATGTCATGAAATATTAATTTAATTAACTAAGAATTAAAAAATGTTTTAATTATACAGAAAACACAAAAACAAGTATAATGAATATCCATTTTACTGTCACTCAGATTTACCATTCTGTCATGTCTGCAAAGACACCTGATCATGACCTGTGGAGTGTTACATTACTGTGTAGAGTAACAGTATGCAGAGAATCTGAAACTCCTGTGTGTTGCTGGTAAGAGAGTAAATTTGTACTTTTCAGAGAAAACTTTGGCAAAAGATCTAGTGAAGTGGAAGATGCCTATGAAACTACTACCCAGAAAATTCTTTTCCAGGTGTCTATCTTAGAGAAACTCTTGCAAATGGCTTTAAGGAAACATTTGTAAGCACTGTTTGTAACAACAATAAAGTACAAAATAATACAGTTGTCTCTTCATTGGTTAATAGATAATAAATTTTTTTATTTATATAGAGGAATTTAAATAGCACTTAAAATGCTTGCTGTAGCCTGTGGTGTTGTTCTCAAATGCTGTCCTTCCCTGTAACAGGATTTTACTCCCTTATCTGGCAGCAGATGCTAATATCTGCTTTAGGCCTATTATTTTGAGGTGCCCTTTCCTATGGGGAGATTAAAACTCCCATCCCACCAAGGTCAGGTGAGGCAATATGACTTGCTGAGAACAATGAAATGTAGGCAGGAATGATGACGCCACTTCGAAGCAGGGGTGAAGAGCCATTGTGTGTCTGTTACCTGTTCCCTGGGCCATGAGCACAACAATGCCCCAGATAGAAGCAGATCATTCTATCTAGGTCCAAAATAATGAGAGATGAAAGACCCAGAGCTCATATGGCCTGTGAGTGAGACTTAAACTTGTTAATTTGGGAGCACTGAGATCCTCAGGTTGTTTGTAGCATAATCCCAGAAATTTTGGTTTCCCACCTAGATGGCTGGATACTTGGGGTTCTATGCAGATAGTAATAAGGAGGAAAAGGATGTGCTGTAAATTTTATCAGAGGCAAATTGGAGATATCAATTTATATAGTAATATTGGTCATCTCCAGGTGTTGCAAAATTAAATATTCTTGATTAATAAACATGGGGAAATAGTTCCTTCTAGTCAATAAATGTAGGTGATCTGTAGAAGGTGTTTTATATGGTATGGCCTTTGGAATCAGATCTGGGTGTGGATACTGGGACTGCGATTCAAGGCTCTGCATCCTTTGGTTTAAACTTACTGACCCTGAAGTGGCCCTTACATAGAGGAAGCTCTTAGTGTTTTGTAGCTATTATTAAATAAAAGATTTCAAACTGTCAAGTCCTTGGTGTGGGTGCTAAATTAGTGAGCTTTAAAAAATAAAAATAAGATGTATAGCTGATTCACTTTCTTATACAGCAGGAACTAACCATTATAAGCAATTATACTCCAATAAAGATGTTAAAAAAAAAGGAAAAAAGAAAATGGACTTTGAAAAAAGAAAAAAAAATATGTTGTTCAATTTGTATAATACTAAGAACTACAGATATATATGATGTTAAACCAGGCTCTGGACCTATGAGTGTATATCACTCCATAGGTACACTTTTCATTTTTAATTGTACATACAGTAAAGGATATAGTTGAGTTTGATGATTTCTTTCTTTTAACAAACAGAACCAGCATCTGCAGCATAAAACAAAACATTACCAGCCCCTAGAATTCCTCTTTGTGCCTCCATCTGACACTATGCTTGACCGAAGTTCAATCATTATCCTGACTCTTAGCAGCTTAAATGAGTTCTGTCAGTTTTCGTACTTTATATGATTGGAAAAATACAACACACACTCTTTCAGACAATGTCATGTTTGTGAGATTCAGTCATATTGCTGTGCATAGTAGTAGATCATTTATTCTCAATGTAGTGCAATATTTCATTGCTTGAATGCTCACAATTTAGTTATCCATTCCATTGTTGTTGAATTTGGGTATTGTTCAGGTTTGGGCTATTATGAAGAGCAGTTATTCTCATACATGTCTTTTACTAAGCACGTTTACATGTTTCTGTGGTGTGTACTCTTAGGAGTACTATTGCTACTTCCACCATTGGGCATGTAGATGTTCAGTATTAGTAACAGCCAGACAGTTTTCAAATGTAACTGTGCCAAATTGTACTTCTAGCAGCTGTATATGAAAGTTCTGATTCCTCTACATTCTAGCCAAAACTTGGAGTATTTTATTTTCTATTTTTATTTTAGCTATTGTGGTGGATTTGTAGTGGCATCTCATTGTGTTTTTAATTTTATTTTCTGATGACTAATGAAGTTTAAGTATTTAGTTTTTCTCAATTGGGATGTATTTTAGATTCATCAGGTACTTCTGAGCAATAAAAAGTTAGCAAATATGGAAAACTATCAAAAAAATAAACTCTTGAGACTATTATACATTTTTGCCAGGTGAAATGCAAGGATTAAAGACAATTTGAAATGTTTGACATGGTCACATAATCTTGGTATTGTTTTCCAAAGACAATCAAACATAAAAACAACCACAGCAGAACTGTTAAATACCAGGCACTACTTGGGGAGTTACAGGTAAAATAATTGAGTAAGACATAACTTTTGGCATCTGGCAACTCAGAGTATAGTTGAGAGGTAATCAAGTGTTGAAAAACAAAGTTCAACAGGGTAAATTTTAAAGATCTCACTGGCTTTATTCAGTGATTCATGAATCAGGTCTCATCCAACCTAGCAGAAACAAAGGAGTTCCAGGAGCTGTAGAAAATGAAAGACGTTATAGGCAGAAAGGAGTGGGAACAAGGAAGTATTAAAATAGTGGATCCAAATAGTGGATTGGTCCTGGCAAGGTCAATTTCCTTTAGGGGATGGTAGGGGTCTATCAGGCAGACCACCTCACTAGTGCTGATCAGATGATTCCTGATTGACTGGTTTAAGACTGTATTTCTGGGAGAATGGAAACAAATTAAATCTTGGTTTAGTGACATGGGGCTTAGCATAAGTGACTCCATTTTGAGCCTGTTGTCTTGGTTTTTAACACAAGTAAAATTCAGTTACCAAGTGTCTTAGTCAGTTGGGGCTGCTATAACAAATTAAAATAGAATGGGTGGTTAAAAAACAAACATTTATTTCCTATAGTTCTGGAGGCTGGGAAGTTCAAGATCAAGGTGTTGGCAAATCCAGTCTGGTGAGAGCCCCCTTCTGAGTTTGCAGATGGCTGTCTTCTCTTTGTACCGTTTCACAGCAGAGAATGGAGAGAGAGGAAGCACAACCTCTGATGTCTCTTCTTATAAGGGCACAAATCCCATCGTGAAGGCTTCATGCTCATGACATAATTACCTCCCAGAGACCCCATCTCCAAATATCATCATATTAGAGATTAGATTTCAGCCTATGAATTTGGAAGGGGGCACAAACATTCAGTCCATAACACCAAGCAAGGTAAATGCTAAAATAGAAGTATTTACAGAATTCTCTAAGAGCACACAGAAGGAAGCCTTTAATTCTACGTGACACAAATATAGAGTATGCATGTGCGTGGGTAGAGGAGCTGGAATGGCACCAAAGAAGTGATAAAAAGTCATGCTGAAACTGAAACAAGAGTAGAATTTACTAGGCAGAAAGTTGGAGAGAAACTTTTTTCAAGAAGACCAAACAGCACATACAACAAGGGAAGGTAAGGAAACAGAAATTTCTCCTGGGAAGGAGTAATCAGTTTGACTTCATAGGGGGTCTATGTGGGAATGGTGGGAAATGAAGCTATGGAAATAGGCAGCGTCAAACACATGAAAACCCACCATGCCTGTCAGGAGGATTTTGAAGTTCTATAGTAGATACACAGGACCACACAGGAAGTTTATACAGCGGCCTTTGCAATAAGAAAATCTATTATTCAAAGCCCACAGCTGTATTATAAGGCTGTTATTTACATCACAAAAAAGAAAACAATCCTTTTAAAATAGATCTGTCACGGGTTCCATTAAAAAGTAAACCTCTTAATGCCCTTAAGGTGAGAATTTTTCATGTAAGTTATCAGGATGATATCATTGCTTTTGGAATATGTGTCCACAGTTGGAATTCTGTTTTACTTTTCCTTCATAAATCATACCATAATGCAATTTCTATAACATCCAGATTTGTTTTCTGAAAAGTGGATTAAGAATTTAGATACCTGCAAACTGATGGAAGTACTGAATCCTTCTATACCTAAACAATTTCCCCAGTTTTTGCATAGTTGTTTTACCTATCCTCACTTCATTAATATCATTTTAACAATCTTATATTCATGGAATTTTCCCAAAGTATCTAAATTAATTCTACAAAGGAGCAGCATCTCTCCATTTATTTCTCAGATTAGGTAATATTTAATTCAATCACAGCATTGCAGTAACAAGTGCAACTTGTATTAATTGGGTTTGGGAACAAAACTTACGGGCTTTTTGTAAGACAGAGTCCAACTGGTGGGACCCAGTTAATAGTGGGAAATGATAGAACATTTATCCAGCAAGTTGATGAGTCAACCCAACAAGAAACTCACTTAAGAAAACTTTAACTATGCTACCTTTTCTTGGTTTATCTACTATACACTTTAGCTGTAGTCTCTCCCCAATAAAGGATCATGGTCTCATTTACACTGTAAGTCATAGCCTCTCTGTTCCAACTTTTGATACTTATTTTTGCTTGCTCTTTTAAAATTGTTGGTTGGTTATCCTGGAACCTCTATCTAGGCATTACTGTACCTGAATAAAAAACAGATGAGAAGGTTTACCTTTATGGCCAATTAATATTTCCATGTCTTAATGTAATTTCAATCTGTTGACAATATTCCTTTCCATAATTGATATATTTGAAGTAAATATTTTCCATTATGTAAAAAGCGATCTGAATTGCTTTAATTTTCATTTTCTACCTTTCTTCTCAAAGTGCTTCTCATCTATTTGTGAAAGACAAACTACATTTCTTCTTAAAGTTATTCATCATGTATCACAGAATAATTAAAACTAGTATACTTTTCTTTTTCACTCAACTAATATTTATTAACACTTACAGTGGAATATGCAGAAATTATTAAGATAAAGTGAGCCTTTTAAAATTAAAGTCAGAGCCAATTTGGATACAATGCAGCAATGCCATAAGTACAAAGAAAAATTCAAGTTGTATAGAGTCAGAAGAGAAGGCAATGAATTTTTTTCTGAGCAATGAAGTTAAGAAAGTGAGACTTCACAGAAGAATTGATTATTATATCATTTGCCAAATGAGCTAAGGAAAATGGAGGTAGTTTCTCCAAGGCAGGAAAAGCAGCAAGACCAATGTCAAGTTAACACGTGATTACATGGCAATTGTATTGAGCCCAGCGTGGGGTGTTCTTAGGGAGCTAGAAAACTCTAGCAGAATGTTGGGGAATGTGGTTATAAAAAGGCATTATTTGCACCTCTAAGAAATTAATGCTTTCTTTTGTAGGCAGAGAAATTCTTAAAGATTTTAAACAAGTGAATCGCATAGTAAAAAAAATGACAAAGGAATTACATCAAGGTCCAGAAAAGCGAGACGTAAGGCCGAATCAAATTAGGCAATGAAGAGAGCAGTTGTAAATGTAATTAGCAGCAATCTGGGCAATAAAAAAATTGAATAAATTGAATAAGATACCCAAGTCATGAGAGAGGCAACTACAATTCCAGAAGCACATTGAACTTGGGACCATGTTCCTTTTAGCAAAAGGAAATTAACCAAAAGAAAGGGAACAGTGTGCTTAACTGTGGCTCCCACTGATTCATCTTGAAAGTTGTGTAATTCCTGGGTCCTGTTTCCTTATCAATTAGCCATTGTCTCATCATCCCAATATTTTACTCAGCCAACTCAGAGATGGTAAAATTATGCCCCTTAATTATTTGAGTAAATCACTTTACAATCACCTGGATTGTTTAAAATTAAATAATGAGATGATGAAATTAATCAGATCCTTATATTAAAATTTTTCTTGGTACATTTAGGGGTGACCTAGGTGTTTGTCATAAGGGGTTTGCAATTTTAAGGTAATCCAGCATATTAGAGCACCTGGCAGATTAAATTTATGATTTCAACTTGAAATGAATAATTGCTGTTAGGATTATGATTTTCATTTAAAGATGTAATACAATGTAATTGTTTATAAACAATAATAGAATGCTCAAAAGAGATTAATTTACTGAGTGAGCACATAGATTTCAAAGAGCTGCTTCAGAACTTAGAGGGATTTTGCTTTAAGTAGGCAAGTTTGTCCTGACATGCATTAAGAAGTACTTAATTAAATTAAATACATTTAATTGAGGACTGATTGTAGTTTAAAATGTTTAAGGGCATTTAATTAAATGAGGCTAATAATTATGAATATTTACTAAGATAAACTTCAGTGAATTGAATATTTGTAAATTAACAAGTGCAGGGATTGAATTTTTCACACAAAAAAAGCTTTATTGAATTAAAAAATAAGCTTTCTAAGTTGAACTTGACATTTTAAAAATAATGTGGCTTTTAAATCTGCAATGTTAATTAATAGAATATTATTTAGAACCAAAATAATTATAAGACACTATTTCTACATAATAGGCTTCCCTCAAACTTAAAATAACTCACATTATCATTTTTCAATGAAGATTCAGAGAGAGTAGAAGTCTCAGAACAGGGTTCAGGAGAGAAATATTTTATCTCATTCAATTTAATTTAAAAGAGTGGAGGCAACATAAACATGTTTGAAGGAAAAGGGAAAGACAAAGATGACTGAGAAAAGGATATTGAACACACACACAGCATGGAGATCGTTGTTTTTTTTTTTTCCTGTATGATAAAAATATAAAATAAAAATTTTGAACCAAAAGTCATTGTGCCAACTTTTGAGGAAGCATTGACCTATCTCTAAAAGGAGGTGGCAACTTAAACTACAAGTGCAAATTCTGATTATTGTACTTTTAACAGCTATTGCTTGCTATTTGGATGCTGAAATAGTTGTGATGCTCTGAGATGTTGAAGTACCACAGGTTGATCATTCTTAGAGTCACTTCTTATATATTCTAGATGTATAGAAGCACTCAGACAAATGAGTTAACATTTCTAGACCAAGAATATAACTTCTAATAAAAATAAAAGGGAATCTCTAATATCATCTTAATTGTTAATATCTCTTATACAGACTAAGCACAAGCCATAGCAAAATTTATTGTATTGATTTTTGGCTATATAAAGGTATATTTTCCCCCTACATGATATAGCTG
Organism: Tursiops truncatus; assembly: GCF_011762595.2. Taxonomy (NCBI): domain Eukaryota; kingdom Metazoa; phylum Chordata; class Mammalia; order Artiodactyla; family Delphinidae; genus Tursiops; species Tursiops truncatus. The sequence continues at coordinate 52,725,746 of NC_047048.1, read as the reverse complement.
CTAAAAATAAAAAAGTTAAATTATGATGGACTACATAATCTAGTATCATCTCATCACACGGTGAGGTCATATCTAAAAGTATTTTTTTTTAATTTTGTACACTCCCTCTTTATTGACCCTCTCCCATCCTTAGTCAGATGAAACCACACTGTCTCAAAGGAAATTAGGATTACTAAAAAATAGAACAAAGAGAAAGACTCAATTGTTTTTGACGTCCAATCTGGGCTCCTAAGCTTCCAAATAGGCCCTGGCAGGACTGAGTATGAAAGATACAGAGAAGGAGAAGCTGATGAACCTGCTCTTATCCTTTCCCCCAAACCCAGTCAATGAGTTACCTGTGCTGGTGAAAGGTCATGCATGATACTGATACTTTAGCATGAGCTAGAATTGCTTGGACGACTTGCTAAAACATAAGTAGCTTGGGCCCTATCCCTAGGGTTTCTGAGGTAAATCTCAGGTAAGGCTCAAGAATTTGCATGTCTATGCAAATCAAAACTACAATGAGGTACCATCTCACACCAGTCAGAATAACCATCATTTAAAAGTCTACAAATAACAAGTGCTGGAGAAGGTGTGGAGAAAAGGGAATGCTCCTACAGTGTTGGTGGGAATGTAAATTGGTGCAGCCATTGTGGAAAGCAGTATGGAGGTTCCTCAAAAACCTAAAAATGGAACTAACATATGATCCAGCAATTCTACTCCTAAGCATATATCAGGACAAAACTATAATTTAAAAAGATGCATGCACCCCTATATTCATAGCAGCACTATTCACAATAGCCAAGTCATGGAAACAGCCTAAATGTTCATAGGCAGATGAATGGATAAAGAAGATGGGGTACATATATACAAAGGAATACTACTCAGCCATAAAAAGAACAAAATAATGCCATTTGCAGCAACAAGCATGCAACTAGAGATTATCATACTAAGTGAAATAAGAGACAGACAAATACCATATGATATTGCTTATATGTGGAATCTAAAATATGACACAAATGAAAATTTCTATGAAACCAGAAACAGAATCACAGACATAGAGAACAGACTGGTGGTTGCCGAGGGGAAGGGAGTTGGGGGACTGATGGAGTGGGAGGTTTGGGTTAGCAAATATATATAAATATATATAAATATAGAATGGATAAACAACAAGGTCCTACCATATAAAATAGAGAACTATAATATATTCAATATCCTATGATAAACCATAATGGAAAAGAATATTAAAAAATATACATATATATTTAACTGAATCACTTTTCTGCACAGCAGTAATTAACATAGCATTGTAAATCAACTGTACTTCAATTAAAAAAAAAGAATTTACATTTCTAATTCCCAGCCAGAAGCTAGTGCTGCTGATCTGTGGAACCAGCGGCCAAGGAGATGGGGCAATGACCCAAAGACAACAAGAGGGTTTGGTAAATCAACTTCTAGATGAAGTCTTTCTTCTGGCTAGCTCTGGAAAGCCAGAAATGCAGCCAATGCTTACAGATAATCCCACAGCCAATCAAATGAGAATTGACTTCAGCCAGCCAGTGAAGACAGGTCCCTGGGGTTAGGGTCAATCAAGAGTTGCCAGTTGCTACCCTATGATTCTTTTATCAAAAGTACTTCACCCTATTCTGAAATTTTGCTGAATCACATGCAAACAGCCTCCTGAAGCCCACTGTTTTTAAGAACCCAGGTATTTGTAAGTACCTGAAAGCAGAGGGGCTCTTAGTGAAAAGAAGAGCTGAATCTGTACTTATGTGGAAAAGAAAGTTTTAGCACCACCCTTGGATAGGTCCAGATGTGGCAAATCCTCTCCCATTATACTCCCAGATTCCTTCAATGTGTTAGTTACTATGACTCTATGTCTTACTTATAAATTCTCCGATTTCCCTCTTTTCCTTATACATGTTCTTCCTTACAATTTCTCCTGGTGCTTTTATGAGAACCACTCCCCTCTAACATTAGCCAGAACCACCCAAATGTCCTGTGAGTAAAGGGTATTTAGCAGTGATTACTTCTAAAAACCATTACCATTGTTTCCCACAAACACATTTCTAAATTTCTCTGTATCCTACTGCATCTTCTCCTTCGATGATTGTGTTAGCACAGAGAGGATACCCCTATACATTATTCAAGTCTAAGGTATCCAAAATAGTCTTTTGATTTTTATCCAAATATCTTCACCAGTCTCAATCTCCAGGGAAGAGACAATCAGCGCACTGCTGCTCCACAGATGTGAAAGAACAAGTCGTGCCAGGGAAATCTCCATGCTGGTCCATCTGGAGCTAAATGTAAACACAAAATTTATGTTTTATAACATCTCCTTCCAATCACATGACAACTTAGGTCTGACTATAACATGTGGACATAAGGCATTGAACAAATCCTGATGGCCTATTTGGCAGTCGTCATCCTGGATAAAGACTGGGAGGGAAAACAGGCCATGAAGGCACTGTATTCTATAAGAGCTAAGCCTACCCCTTAACCAAGGCCCATGCCTTGCCATGCAACCTGCATTCAGAGTCAGAACCTGGTCCTGCAGGGAATCTGGAATATCTTGATTTGTAAATGCATTCACACCTCTGCACTGGGTAGGTTATCATCAGTATGACTGAGGGTTAAACCATGTTGGAGATGAGATAAATCCTTAGATTTATGGTCCTCAAACATCCTTTTGGGGCCACTGACTGACTGCTATCACTGTATTATCTGATCAGACCATACAACTAACAATGAGTCAAATAAATGAGGCAACATATAATTTTTGAAGTAGATTTCTTTTATGAAAGTGTAAGAAATGTTGTGAGCAAAAAGAAAACTTTCTACATGGTAAAGGTCAACGATCTCCCTGTAAATACTTTTTGTCTGTATAGGGGTGTGTTTTATAGAAAAGGACCCTTCCAGCTAGTATTGCCACATAACAGACCACTCAGTATAAAACAATAACCATATCATTATGCCCATGGATTCTGTGAGTCAAGAATTTGCACTGTGGTATTATGTTTCTACTCTGTGATGTCTGGGACCTCAACCGGGAATCTTCAAATGCTGGGAGTGACTTGCTGGCTGGAGGCTTAATAATCAGAAGGCTTACTTATTCTCTTGTCTGGTGGCTGAAAACTGTGGTGAGCTCTCAGCTGGGGTTATCAGCCTGTGCACTTACACTCTTCATGTGGCTGCTTGGGCTTTCTCAGAGCATGGTGGTTGTGTTCCAAGAACATTTGTCCAAAAAGCACCAGGCAGAAGTCATGTTGCTGCTCATGAACTAGCATTGGAAGTCATGTGGCTTCCCTTTGGCCTGTGTCACAAGCCACTCACATTCAAGGAGAGAGAACACAGAATCCCACCTCTCAGTGGGAGGAGTGTCAAAGCCACACTGTAAGAGTGTGTGAAATGGAAACGTTTTTGTTTTTTTCTGATCTTTGGAAAATATAATCTATTATGAGTCATTTCACTTCTTTGAATCAGAATTTTTGCCATTTGTTTGATTTACTTCTCTTGTCTTTGAAGATTGGGACTTATGTCTTATTGTAGCAGGCCACCTTCCACTCTGTAGAAAGGACCCTGACTTCTTAAGGTTAAATTGCTTTGAAGGATGCATTTAAGATTCCACGAAATACACATTGTTTGTTGGAGGATGGATCTTAACAGAGGAAGAGAAAAGCCTATTTTGAGTAGAAGTAAGGGATAAGTTAACTCATTTTTATGGCTCAAAAATGGAAAACCTCCAGGGTTTTTCTGGACCTGTGACCCATCCACTTTATATTAGGCTAACTGGAAAAGCATAGTTAAGATGAAGAGGTCATGTTGGAAACTGCTTTGACTGACTGCAGCTAATGGTTGAGGGAAGAATATTTTATGATCAAACAAGCTACAAAACTAGAAATGGGTCTACTCGTGTCCAAGTCATTATCTGGTACATCTGTATTTCTCATAGAAACTGGACAAATTGTCCATAAGAGGTTGCCTACTGCCTCTGGGTGAATCCACAGCTTTTCCCTGTTTGAAAAGCAGTCCTCAAAACTCCAAAGTTCTAAAGACTTTGAACCTGGGGTTCCTGGGTACAAGCTTTAGACTCATTTGCATCTCTTTGTCTCTCCCCCAACTCTACTGATGATTCTAAGGCTCTTCACCTTTCTGTGAACTTTATTAAAATGAAAGTGCAGGAGTGAGCTGGGCCCCTTACCTGAGTAGCCCTCTCCTCTTTCAGCAGCCTTGGAGATGAGACAATGGGTTAATTGAGGTAGTTACCTGCATTTGGGCCTTGCTCAAACCTATCTCTCTGTTGTTTTTGGACTGTAGTCTAAGTAAACTGCCTCCAAATATTTTTTCAGAAAATTTTGCCAATATTGCAATTTTCCACCAAGGCTTTTGAGGAAAAAGAAACCCTCAGCGGATTGCTCATAAAAAAGCAAAACTAATGCACCAGACCTTTTATATATTATATTTTACGATATATTTATAACATGTTATATATAAATATATGGTATTTATAAATATATATATCATATTAATAAATTTACTTTTTATTTTCTTCCATTGAGATACACCCTCTAACATCAAATGTGTATCTTGTGGAATCTTAATTTTGTGCTCCAAAGCAGTTTAACCTTAAGAAGTAAGGGTACTATCTTCACAGTGGGAAATATCATGCTACCATAAGGCAGTCCCAATTTTTATATGTCTATATATCTATACCTATATGCCATGAGGTGAGGTGAATAATACCCTGCTCTGTGATGGGATTAAAGTCATTTCAAGAAGAGGCTCTTCAATGAGGAAAACCAACTTCTTCCTTGCCCTGCAAAACAACTATTTCAGGTGAATATTGACATTAGACCTAATGTCTTTGTTGTTTTTGTTTTTTTCACCTTTATGAACTGTGAACATTTGGATTGAGGTACTAAGGACATAAAGGCTTCTACTGTCTAGAGCAGAGGCTATCAAACTTAGTTGCATCAGAATCACTCCAGAGCTAAATAAAGCACATATTTTTTTCTGGTGACCCCACTTTGAGAACTACTACTCTTTAGCTTTCCTACTCAAAGTGTGGTCTGTGTTCCAGCTGTACTGGTAATCACCTGGGAATTTTTTGGAAGACAAAATCTCAGGCTGCAACTTAGAAATAGAGAATAAGGATCTGCACTTTAACAAGATCCCTAGGTGATCGGTATGCACATTTAAGATTGAGAAGCAGAACTTTTCTAGAATAGCTTGTAGCCATTTCCTGAGGTTGCTATTTACAAGTATAAGACATGCCTTTCATCATACTTAATGTTACAAGTAATTTCCAGGCAATTTCAAACTGCACCCCTCTTAAAAAGGCAAATAAAGTATATCCCACAGCTAGGGATTTGGTAACTTTATTAGAAAGATAACTACTCTAATTTATAAAATTAATTGTTTTAATATTATAACAAATAACACAATATGTCCAACAATCATTTCCAATACCATGATCAAAACCTATAAGAGGTAGCACTGATTCATAAATTTTACTCAGAATAAGAATTTACAAACAATAAGTGATCAATAAGTAAACCCCAGGAATGTCTGGACAAAAGCGTATGAATTATAGCTAGACCATATCATTCAAATCATATAGAAAATTAGCATCATTATCACCACTATGCTATTAGATGAAATGTCCGAGTCTCATGGCTAACTTAGCTGGGTCTGCCAGAAACAAAATCAAGATTTAATTTACTGACATAATTTGGAATCTACAGTTAAAATCTAAGAACCTTTTAATTCAAAACTTCTTTGCCTAAATATGTTGCTGTTTTCTAAAGAGAACTTCAGTGTAAATTCAACGTAGCTGACACTTTGACCAATTTATGTATTTATATGTGAGTTAACAGGGTAAAATGTATAATTATAAAATTTTTACTTTAGGAGTTAAAACGGAGGATTATTCCCTTGCATTGTTTACCATATTAAAAAAAATTATTTAGAAGTCTTCTGATCCCATATGACTTCTGAGCCCTCCTGTATAATATTCCTTCTTTCCCAAATGCCACAATATTATAGGAAAAAAGCATAAATTAAAGGCCTGAGAAATAGAGACCCTGAAATATTTAAGATGTTGAAAATAATTGTAATATATAATGCAGTTAAAACTAGATTAAAAGCAAAATCTCATAGGACTAAAAAATCTACAATTCAATAATTTAAAAATTGAGTTTCCCAGAAAAGGGTTATAAAGGGGGTTCAAGAATAGATCTAAGATACCAGGGACTAGGAGCAGAAGAGAAAGTGCTATGGGACAATTGGTCCACTGTCCCCATTTTGCCACTGAAAGTGTTTTTCTCTAAGAGAATAAAGATAATGGGTCCTCTAACTCAACTTTCTCTGTACTAAGGTTTCTCAACTTTTATGTCCGTGTGACTCATCTGAGAATCTTGTTGAAAGACAAATTCTGATTGACTAAGTATGGAATGATGCCAGAGATGCAGAATTTCTAACAATCTCCTAGGTAATGTCAATGTTTCTGGGCCCTGGACTGCTCTTTGAGTACAAAGGTCTATATCAGCAGTAACAAGCTGGAAAATTTAATGGAAAAAAATCCCATTCACAACAACAAAATCCCAGGGTATCTAGAATAAGCCTAAGAAAGATTTTATAAAATCAAAATAAATAAACATTTAAAACTCTTATTTAAACATTATAAAAGAAAATTTGAATAAATGGAGAGCAAAACTACACTGATGCATGGGACAAGGAAAAATGTTACTTTTGTTGTTAAGGCCTTTTATACCTCACACTCAATGGCTTAAATTACTTATTTGGGTTGAAAAATGTTCTAACTTAATATACACTATTAAAGCAAAACAAAGAAATAGAAAATCCTTGGGTGAAATTGCCATCAAGGAATATATAAGTAATAATTTATACCATATTTTTTAATTAGAATATAATGATTATTTGACAGAATTGTGTCCTGCAAAATTCAACAATATTTACCAAAGATGTAGCTTTCTTGCTTTCTGTTTTTATTGAGATATAACTGACATACCACCTTATATTAAGATTTAGCTTCCTTGATGCTAATTATTCTCAATCAATGGATATTTCAAGAACACAGACCTAGAGCTCAGTAGTATGGAGAAACATGTCAACTGTGGTTCTAAAGATACATATTTGTGAAAGGGTTCTCATTCCTCTACTTAGAAACCTGTCCACATATTGCATCTACAAGTCCAAAAAGCAGAACAGTTTTTAAACCTTTCAAACATTAATGCAGAATCCATGACTTATTAAGTTTATTCATGACTAAAGGCTTTCCACTGACAATCATTTTTGTTTCCATAGAAATGCCAGGAATATATCTTTCAAAGCAGATTACCAGCTTCTGCTAATTATTTTATGGCATCTGGATGATAAAATAAAAATAAAGCACCTTGGGTTTAATGTCAACTGTCACACAACTGTTCTCTTCATGTTCCAATGACAATGACAGGCACATTTTGTGCCATCAGATAATACACAACTCTTGTCACAAAAGATGTATGAATTCCTAATGGGAACCTGTGAACAAAGACATGAGGTATTGTGTAATAATAATATGTGGATGAGACACCTTAAGGACAAATCATTGAGCAAAATTATTTTTAGGATATCTAGAGTTAGGTTATATTTTACATACCATCCATATGTATTGTACCTTTCACTAAAACTTCTTATGATAGTGGTGCTAAGCACAAAGATATATGAACCACTTTTCTCCAATATTTGCATCATAATATATCCAAAGTAGCAGATCATCCATGTGGGGAAGTAGGTATAACAGGAAAATTATTTTCTCTTTGGTTTGATGACCACATATCAAAATGCTAAAATGACTTTTTCATTTGTGGGTAATTAAGAAAAAGTTTATAGGACAGCTGGTCTAAGTTGGAAAGTCACAAAATTAATGAGTATATTTGTAAAATGTGCACTTTGGGACAACATTTTGTGGTAATGAAGACTGGCCAAAATGTGGTCCCATGCAAACCTAAGAAACAATGGAGTTTAGAAATCTGCTCCCATAACTGTTCAGGACAAGGGATTGGAAAGAACAAAACCAAGGCCAGAGAAAAACTTTTATTTTTCTAGGACTCCACAAGTAGCCTTCGTTTCATGTAAGTGAGCTATCTAAGAGCTAACATACATTTGCTTTTTCATTTACCTTTTACTTCCAAATTAGTTGACTATCAGCTTTCCCCTTATTTTATCTCATTGTTATTAATCTGACTTGTAGGGGAAAAAAAGATCTTTCAAAATATCATCTGCTAAGTACTCACACTTACTGATTTCCAAACTTACTAAAAGCTACAGTAATGAAAATTGTGTGGTAGTGGCATGAAGATAGATATACAGATCAATGGAATAGAATTGAAAGCTCAGAAATAAGCCCTAATATTTATGGTCAACTGATTTTTGACAAGGATGTCAAAACAAATCAGAAAGCATAGTTTTTTCAACAGTGATTTGCCTGAATAACTCTATATACTGAAAACCATTGAATTGTACTCGAAGTAGGTGAATTTTATATGTAATCATATGTCAATAGAGCTGTTTAATTTTTTTTTAATCCATCTGCTACACACCCATTTTACCAAGAGAATGCTATATTTGGGGTCAGGTATCTTATACAAATTGTCAATTAATTTGGAAATAACATGTCAGAACTAGTTAGGGAACAATATAAAGGGAACTGAATAACAGATTTGAGTTGTGTATTTGACAAAACAGGCACACAACACACACCTTCATAGATGAAGCTTTGCTCATATATCACCTAAAAGGCTCACCAATACCAGCTAGAAATCAGGCTAGAGAATGCAGTTACAAGAAAAATAGACAAGAAAACGTCAGTGGATTTGTAGCATGATGCTCCTTACCTAAGGGAGAAAAAAATCAAAATAAAACCTTGAAATTGCATGTTATGCTGTTGTTGTGTCAGTGGTAATGTTTATAGATGATCAACAGCCATAGGCAAACTACAGCAGTAATAGTGAAAACTAATGGGTCTCCAAATTAAAAAATTAATTATCTCTAATGGATACTGGTATTTCTGAACAGAAATAATGCTTAGACTATGAGATTTCACCACTTGAGTTATAGATAATTTCCTTAGATTTACTTTCTGAAGAACTAACTCAGAGAAAATAATTCTATCAACACTACTAACATTTACACCAGTTTTAATCCATATTCATGTTTTAGTTATTCCCATGGGGAGGGGTATTAGGAGAGGAAGTCATGGGTAGCTACAGAACCAGCCAATTCCTCAAAGGGCATTTTCAATGTAACTTGCTCCCTATGCACTTGAAATGAATTTTGGGGAAAATGAACAGTGAACAACAAGTTAGTCCATTGGAACATTATTAAGATTTACCTCCTTCTATAAGTCAGATGCTCTAGGGAGCCACCACCACTTTCTTCTTCACTTCATCAAACTATATAAAGGAAAACACAAGAGAGTTCTCTCAGAGACCGTAGGGTTAAAGCCCACTGGTTTCACCATGAATATGATTGCTGTAAACCTGAGACATTGTCAGTCTTTAAGGAACATATTTAATTTCTTCTGGAGATTTTGCCCAACTTTATTATTCTAGGTTATTTACTAGAAATACTCTGGTTTTGTTCTTTGAACAAGTTGGTAAATCTCAGAAAACATCATGGAACTCAGGTTCACAAATTTGCTTAACACTTTGGTTACACAACTCTATGTCAAAGAGACATTGCTTCATTTTTGGGATTGTTCTTCTCTCTGTTGCCTCAGGGATTTAATCTGCTTGTAACACCCATCAAAGAACTTCAGTGCTCTAAAATTGTTGGGGACAAAGGAACTTAGATTTGGAAAGAACAATTCACTTAGATTCAATTTAATTAAATAAATATTATTTTATACTCCCTGTATGCCAGAAAAATCACCTAGATTCTTGGGATCTACAAGTGATCAATTAGACATGTCCTTCATGAATTTTAAAATGCACATCAACTTAAATGTTATCTTTTTCAAGATTTTCATTATTTAGACAGAAAATTGGAATTCAGAGAGATTAATGACTATCTTTTAAAATATTCTCTATCATCAAGTGCTTCTATTAGGTATCATTAGAAAATAATTGTCCCAAGTAGGAAAGCATAGCAGAAATCAAAACCAGCCAGTTAGAGATCAGATATTTTGCGTGGTAAAACATGAAACCAGAATCTATTCCCAGCCCTACTACTAGCCATTTTGCTTAGCTATTATAGCTTCACTTTCTCTTCTAGAAAACTGGTACAATAAAGCTTGATCTCTCTATATTCTTTACAATATCCTTGAAGGATAGTTATCATGACCTATGCTTTAGCAAAGTTTTTGACTTCTTGGATCGAAGTTGACTTGTATTTTAAAGAAGAAATATTAACTGTTATTTCACCATGTTTAGTGAGCGCAGGATTGCATTATTTTCAATCTAAAATGATTTAGCATATAGGATATAGTTTACAATGTCCCTTTCTCTCCAAAGAGTAAAGAAGTGATTATTTGAATGTTATTGAAAGATTTTTCTGGAAGATAAAATTTAAAAATGTGTGCAAATGTTCAGTATTTTTACACTTAATAATGACATATTATAATTAATTCTTGCAGTTTACTTTCTAAAAATATAAAGATTTGGGATTTTTGTTTAAATAAACAAAAGAAAATATGGTAGGGGAAAGAGGAAAAAGGCAGTACAAACTACATGTGTGGACAATCATAAACATTTAGATGTGACTTGACTGAACTAATGTCTGTTAATAAAATTCTCTAGCCTCCATATACAGATGAAGGTATCTTTGTTGCCCTGACATACAGTCCATGTGGTTCTAGACCTAAGGTAACTAGGAAAGGCCTAATGATGTTTGGTTCCTCGACCAAGTGTTTCTGATTAAAGTGTCCTTAGATCCAGAAGGAAGACAGCCATGCACAATATTTTGGAAAATTATTGTTCTGTCAGTGGTTGATTTTTACTATGCCTGAGGTCATCAGTTAGGCTGTGGGCCTTGAGTGTGTCCTCTATTCTTCACTCATACTTGGTGATAACAGAAGACGAAGCAAGTGTCTGCCTTTCATTCTGGGCTAGATCAATTCTGTCCTCTGCCAAATGTCTCCATCATCCTCCAAGGAGTGTGAAGAGCTATTCTTCCTTATTATTAGTAGTAATACTTTTCTGCTTTTGGGTGGCATAGTAAACATCCTTTAAATTTTACTACAAACCAGTGAGGCAGTTAAGACAATTAACTGACCCCACTCTTTATGGATGTGGAAATAAAATTCAGAGAGATTACTTGACAATTTTGAGGTCACTCCATCAGTTAGCAGTGATAAAACACACAACTCTCTGCACCTATTGTAATATTAGCTCCTCTCAACCAGTAGTTCTCAGTGTGTGGTTCCCAGACCAGCATCACATGGGAGCTTGCTAGATTTCCCCCATAGATGCCTACATCCTAGTTCCATGAACCCGTGGATGTTACCACACATGGCCAAAGGGATTTTGCAGATGGGATTAAGTTAAGGTTCTTGAGCTGGGAATATATCCTGGTATATCTGGGTTGTCCTGATGTAATCACAGGGGTCCAAACAAGAGGGAGGCAGAAAGGTCAAGTTCAAGGAAATATGACAAGAGCAGCAAAGGTCAGAATGCCCTCTAGAAGGTGGAAAAAGCAAGGAAATAGATTCTTCCCAGGAGCCAGGGAGAAACAATATAGCCCTGTTGACCTATTTTGGACTTCTCACCTCCATAATGATAAGATAATGCATTTATGTTGCTGTAAGCCACTAAATTTGTGGTAATTTCTTATAGCAGCAGTAAGAAATTAATACATGTAAGGGTAGGACTCAGTATCCTATGCTTTAAAAAGCCTTAGAGGTAATTCTGATGTATGGTAAAGTCTGAGAACCACTGTTTACACCATTTGGTAAAAATTTTAATATGCCAATAAGGTTCATAATCCATTAGGAAGAATTTATCAATGGAATTAATACATAGAAAAAAATGTAAAGAGAATTCTACAGGGGCCCAAGACCAGTGAGGAGAAACTGAGAGCCCATTTAGCAAACAGAGAAAATAGACACCAAACAGAGGAAGAATCCCTGTATATGTGGAGGCAAAAAATTTATCCATGTCAATGCAATGGTGAGAGGCTTGAGAATGGACTGAGGGAGGGCGACTGTGTACTTAGTTGTGTGACCCTGCAGACTTACTCTGGGTCTTTGTTTCATCATTTGGAAAGCAAAAGAAACCAAACTCATGGCCTCTAAGGTGTCCATCAGTCAAATCACTACTCTTTCTTAACTTGGAGCCCATGAAAAGAGGTCTGGAGACATAGGTGAAAAAAAGTCTTTATTTTTACTAAATTCTAATTGAAGTATAACATTTCCTTCAATTATGAGTGTAAGTAATAAACCATAGTAGTAATGGCAGAAACTGTTGCTTAGTCATCAATAGAAACCACAGGTGTTTTTCTATTACATTACAGTTGTTGCAGATGTCTGTTAATATCATTTATATTCATCACTACTTTAAAGTTATAATAATGATGAGATGCACTACTGAATCCTTATTATACAAAGTGGTGATACAGAAACATGTATTATTTTATCACAAATTTGTCTTTTTATATTTACATAACTACCTTTCAAAAACGTGTTTTTTTAAAATTATATATGTATATATATATATATATATATATATAAAACATTTAAAATCCTATTCTGAGAAATATTTCATAGGCTCCTTCATACTGTCCAATGGATTAATTGCAGTAATTAGTTAATTAATTTCAAGAAAACTGATGACAAAGCCTTGATATCCTGTGTGACTCAATGTGATGTGATACAAATGACAGTATCCTTGGAGCACATTTATAAATAATGAAACAGAAAAAGAAACTAAAGTCTTGTTTAATGTCACATAAATCAGACTAGATATATAAGCCCAGGGCCTTGGGTCATTTTTCTGTTTTCTCAGACATCCATCTGAGCATCTCTGATACTTTTAGTTGCCAAATGGGTCTGATTTCTGCCTAATCACAGAGCTTTAAAGTCCTACCTTGCTTTTGAATTATACTGATCAATGCATCTCAAAAACTTGAGGAAGACACTTTAAGTGCCTTGAGAACCATGCTATGCCAACTTTCTATTCTCCCTCGGTTGCACTGGCTTCCAAGTCAATTAATGGTTTACATAGCTCCCACAGAGTGACCTCAACTCTCTGCTAAGGACCAAGGAAAAAGAGAAATAGCAAATTCTGACACAGACAATACAACAGTTGAAAAGATGGCTTTGAAATAAGATACAGTCCACTAAACAGCTTCCCAGAGTGTATTTTATTCTTACTCTACTATATGGCTTGAAGGGACTTTGAAGTACACATTCAAAACTGCAACTGAATGTGGTGCAACAAGATATTCTATGAAATTAGGATAGATGGATGACTTAGCCTCATGGATACCCAATGATAGATGAACCATGCATGCTTGGGAGTTCAGGGTTAGTTCAAATGTTCCTCCAACACATTATCTGTTCATCCAGAGCTTATCCAAATGATCTGAATTGCTTCAACATCCAAAATCCAGCTGACACTCATGTGAGGATTTATTTTCCCATGAGATTTCTCTTTCTACTTTCTGCCACAAATACTCCACACACTTTCTCAAGGTTATGCAGCTGCCACGTCCCAAATGGCCTAAAAAGTAAAAACAAACAAAAAAGTAAACAACAATTAATTCAGTGTGAAAGCTAGGTATGGAGAATTAACTTCCTAAGTGAATAATGCAGATTTTTACACACTGCACTCTGTTAGCATCTGAAAAGGATGCAATAGATGTGGTTACTTTGATGTACTAGTACAGGGAAATATTAAGGCCTTACTCATTCTTGCTGCATTGCCACAAATCTAGGTTCTACCATGAAATAGCAAACTGGGAGAGTTGGAATGTTAGAACAAAGAGCTACAGAGATGATTAAGGCCTGAGATTTAAATCTAGAAGGAAAGACTCTAAGAACAAGGACTATTTATCATGGAAGAAAAAGCTGAGAGCAGCAGAGTAACATGATATATAAGAAATAAATGCAATAAAACAAAGATGAAAAAATATCCTAGATAAGGATACAGATCAACTGTGGTTCATTTACTCTGAGATCAAATCCAAAGGAAAATATCATAAGCTGCTCTGAGAAATAGGCTGATCTTCAACTTGTTCAATTTCAAGGTGAATTACTATGGGAAAGTGTGTAATCACCACTCTGAAAAATCTTGATTGGAATATTTTCTACCTAAGATCATTTAATTGTGCTCTATCTTGAATTAAGAGAACAGACAAGAAGATTTTTCAAGGACGATTTCAGTTAATGGATCCCAATATTCTGTGCATTGTCCTGTTATAAGAACAAATGCAATCACCAAGAAGGTTTACTTATAGAAACTGCCATGTTCAAAGAGGTACTATACAGAGAAATCAAGACATTTAACAGTATCCCTTTAGTAATGGCTGGAGAAAATTCTACACCAAAACAGTGGTGTAATGGCCCCCAAATCATTCCTCAGTCCCACCTTCCAACTCCCTGAAATTTTGCACAACTTTTGGTTTTAATATAAAATATGAGTGATATACCCTCCTTTATGATGTTTAATATAATTTATTGAGAAAATTTAAAGTTAAATACAGCAGAGATATTTAATGTTGAATCACTCCCCAGACATCCAAGAGCTTTCTCATACTTTGTAGTCCACTTATTTTTCCATGGGACCATGTGGCTGATTCTGGCTAATCGACTATAAGAGAAAGAAACATGTCTCAGTATCAGATCAAAATATAGAAGATGAGGAGTAATTTCTTCATGTGTCTCTTCCACTGGGCTGTGCTTCACAAAGGGTGGATGTGCTGAGAAGACAGCACTGTGAGAGGGATTGCCAATTGTGTCTTGACTAATAGTTATGGTAATTCTTGAGACGCTAGTTGAGGTGAAAACATTTCCACTGTACTCTCAGTACTACAATACAATACTGTACTCTCAATTTCTACTGTGTTCTCACAATAGCCACCTTGAGAAGTAACAACATCACTGTGTTTTGGCTCAGGGCAAGGAGCTACTTGCCGTTTTATCTATTGATTCATAGCAATTTGAAATCATCTGTCATTCACAGTCCTACATACTGATTACACTTACCACAGAGATATTTTTAAATTATGAGCATCATATAATCTACTTAAACATTATAAAACGGGGGTCCATATGAAAACATACACACACACAAGTAGATTCCTAAACTTACACAGTATTAAGGAAATGGTGATGCTATTTGTACATTTCCAGCCTTTTTTCTATGTACATGTTGTACAAACCCATTTAGGCACAGAATCAGTGTGTCTGTGTGCACCAACAGACATTAGTTCAGGATTTCATTATTATAACAAACATTTGTACAGAGTTTACTATGGAATTAAAGAAATGGATTTTTTTTTGGTAGCAATAATGGAAAAATTATTTAAAGTCTTTGAGTCTCACTTTTCTGGAATAAATAATAGGCAATTGTGAAACACTAAGATTTTGGTTGAATAAAATCAACATACATAGAGTTTCATAGAATAAACAAAGTACTCCTCACTACCATCATTTTATCTCTTTAACTCATAATTCCTTGAGGTGGGAATCTTTATCCTCACTTTATAACAGATAAAATAAAACTTGCACAGCAAGAAAAAGATGAAATTAGAACTCAAACCTAGATCGAGATTCTTTTTTTATACTATACTATCATGCACTAAAGTGTTTCCCTACTGTGTCACAGGGTCCTGACAGAAAGCCATGATGCTTTGTGACCACCTAGAGGGGTGGGATAGGGAGAGTGGGAGGGAGATGCAAGAGGGAGGAGATAGGGGGATATATGTATATATATAGCTGATTCACTCTGTTATAAAGCAGAAACTAACACACCATTATAAAGCAATTATACTCCAATAAAGATGTTAAAAAAAAAAAGAAAGAAAGAAAGCTATGGCATTCTCAAATAGAGGTAAGTGAATGAAGCTTAATAAGTTAACTATTTGAAGATACATAAATGTGATTAAGGGAAACTACAGAGATGAGGAAGTATCCAGGAGCTTGAAATAGAAGAGCAATCCTGAGAACCATGAGACCTGAATGGACTGAGAAAAAAGCAGTCATAGAGACCCAGCAAAAGCCTGTAGCTATAAAGAGGACCATCGTACATCACTTGAGGCCCTTGATAAGGGAATGACCACCACCAACCTGTGTTCTCTCCTCCCTCTTGAGGATTTCTTTCTTGGGTCTTCCATTGACCAAACCCAACTGATGTCAAAGGGAAAAGGAGCCTGGTTTAAGCTGTCCATTCAAATCAGCCTCTTGGGGTACAAAGTAGGGTGGAGAAGGGGAGGGTCAGTAGATATGGAAAGACAAAAAGAGATTACCCAGCTCATGTGCCATTATTTTCATAGACAGAGAAGCCACTTGGGTAGAAATTTATCATATTGAAAGGCAGCATTGAAGTGTAATTAAAAATGAAATTGAGGGCTTCCCTGGTGGCACAGTGGTTGAGAGTCCGCCTGCTGATGCAGGGGACACAAGTTCATGCCCCGGTCTGGGAAGATCCCACATGCCGCAGAGCAGCTGAGCCCGTGAGCCATGGCTGCTGAGCCTGTGCTTCCGGAGCCTGTACTCCGCAACGAGAGAGGCCACAACAGTGAAAGGCCCACGTACCGCAAAAAAAAAAGAAGAAGAAAAAAAAATGAAATTGAGTCAGGGATAAACAATTTCCTAGGCAAGGAAGGGGTTTTCATGTATTAGTCAGAGACATAGCTGGGTGTGAAAGAGAATGCTTTTAAATACGAGCAGGAATATGATTCTGGTGAGATTAGGGCTATAACTCAAGAAAAACATCTGAAAGAAAGAAAAATGCAGAAGTGGGGAGAGGTAAGAGTTTGGTTGCATGACTTTGAAAAGACAGACAGATAGTTGCCATGAGCATGATAGAATGACAGCCAGAGATAAGACTTAGTCAATAGGAAATGCACGTACAAGTTTTTCTTCAAGTCTGTATCTATTAACCATAGTGGGGCATGCTGGATTTTAAATAATAATGAATTCTGAGCAAAAGAACTGAACAAAGTTAAGATGAAGGTGAGCAAAAATTCTATAATATGTGCATTCTCTCTTTTCTCTATCAATGTTTAATACAGCCCATTGCAATTCCATGAGGATACAATGAGATCAAGAGACCTTGTTAAAAAAGAGAGGGAGAGACAGACAGACAGACAGACAGAGATAGAAACAGAGACAGAGGGAGATCTGTTGGCAAAAACCTGGGATTATGAAGATGAATTCAAGCTCTGATTCAGTTGCATGAAACCAAACTACAAGCTAAAAAGTTGACCACAACTACTTGATCAAGCACTTTCAGAACAGAATCAATTGGAGCTAAACCAATATTTTAATCAGATTAGGCCTATTTCAGTGGCTAGGCCTTTGCCTTCTTACATGCAAAAAAAAATTCTCACCCTACATATTTCCAACTTTTGGGTTAGTACAAATGATCCTCCAAAATTTTACTTGCTTATCCAATCATATTCCAATGATCTGAATTTCATCAGCCATCCAAAATCCCCCAAATTAACTAATACTTCATACCCTCTCAGGAACACTGCTAGGTATTCTCCCAGTAAATGATCCTGGTGGCCTTACTTGTTCTCCTCCTCCTCTTTTCCTCCTCCTTCTTACTCTCCTCCTCCTCCCTCTTTTGTTTTTAAGTAAAATTCTGAGCAGGTTCAACTTTTAAGAATTTAGTTTAACCAAATAGTTTTCCTTCTAGTAGCAATGTCTTTAGCCACTCCAAAGGAGGAAAGTATCATTTTGAATCATGTTGTACTCAGCGGAACCATGGGTAAAGAGTTGGGCAAGAAATGCTGGAAACAAATCCTACTACCCAAATTTGTTGACAGCATGTTGTATGATTTAGAAGCCTCTGCAAGGCAGAGTTATGACCCAGGAGTAAGGGTCAAATTTTAGATATAGTTGCTTAATTCAAAGAGTGTTTTAAGAGAACTGCAACTTAGACAGTTACCCCTAACACTGGGCAGCTTCATACTAAAACCTCATTTCCAGCTTTTCTTGATAGGTTGGTTGATTTGGCTGCAGTAGACCAGCATTCCTGATAATGAAACCCTGGGAAGGATTTGGATAATTCTGTGCTTTTTAGATGAGGCTCATGTTCTCTCCTTTACTGTAGTCCCAACCCTTCCGTATTAATAGTCTTACTCAACTGGATTCAGTTCTATTTCCTGCTTGATGCCATTGGCATTTGATTTTGTTGACAATGATTCAGTCCATTATGATTGTAACCAAGCAGGACCCTATGGAGCCCTCCTAGGACAGACTTCTACCCCTTATCCTCTGTTTTAGCTTCTCTCTGAAGTACCTAGAAAATAGTATCTGATGCACATTTCCTGAGTTGTTTTACAGATGCCAAAACCCCCACCAAATGGAAGAAATTAACTACTTGACGACCATGAGCATATAGCCCCCAGCCCTACTGGCACCTAAGAATTAATAATGTTAACCCTTGTGATACTGCTCTGTTACCTCATCATCAACCAATAGGAGAATTTTGCACGAACTGATCACATACCCTAGGACTCCCCTCTCTCACCTGGCCTTTAAAAATGTTTTCCTGAAACCCACTGGAGTTCGAATGTTTTGAGACTAGTTGCCCTGGACTCTTGCCTAGCACACTGAAATAAGGCCTACACTTTCCTTTACCACAACCTGCTGTCAGTAGACTGGCTTAACTGTGCACTGAAGTTTGGTTCGGTAACGTGATGTGTGATGTATCCTACTGACAAATTTACAATATGGGCACACTTATACTTCTAGAGAATCCACAAAGGATTCTGCACAGAGAATCTACATGAGAGTTCTTTAAGGTTTCATTAAGACCAAAGTAAACAAGTTGCAATGTTACCTAACAATCTAAATGGTCTACTTAGGAAAAGGCAGACACAGTGGCTTAAATTATTGTTGTTGTTTTTCATTTTTATTTTTTGCCAACACTTGAGTTTGGATCAATATAGTACTGAAGTCATCTGAGCATAGAGTTCCCTTTGAAATCAATAGATGATCCAAAGACACATGAATTTATGTGAGATGTGGGCCAGTTTTTCCTATGTAAGCAATATTTCCAAATGTTATTTTCTGTTCCTGAGTAATTGCTACCCAATTAAGCATCAAACTGACAATAACCATTTGGCTGCCATTTGTTTTCCAGCATCATCCGAGTCTGAGTTTGTTCATTGTGTCTGGGTGTTCCTGTCTCCCTGACATCCAACCGAACCCTGAAGTTGCATAATGAAAGTTGAAGAAGCAAAAGAACCACTACTTAAATTGTTCCTTTCAGATTTCTCTTGACTCATTTTGGTAATTTGTTAGGATTTTCCACAGCCTAGGATCTTCTCGCTTTGACTTTACCACAGGCCAGGAGGTTTGGGCATCCTGTGAAATAAACTTAAGTTTCTCTATCAGGAGCCATTTATAGGCTACCAAGAGTTCGGAACCTTTTTTGGTGCCATAGACCCATGGACCCATGCCATCCAATAAAGCCTATGAAACTAACTCAGAATAATATTTTTAAATGCACAAAATAAAGTTGATAGAATGACAAAGGAAGAGATTATAGTGAAAAGTATTCATCAAGATATTAAAATGTGATATATATGCTTATTTATTAATACTTTGAATAGAAACATAAACATTTTTAATATACATTATGATAATTATTATAATTTCAAAGTCTGGATGTGTTGCAGGAAAGGGGACCCCTTTAAGGGCCAAAGAGTGGGCTCTTGTCTGACACCCGGAAATGAATTGTCTGAGGAGACACATGTGCTGACAAAGCAAGAGACTTTATTAAGAAGAGGCACCTGGGCTTCCCTGGTGGCGCAGTGGTTGAGAGTCCGCCTGCCGCTGCAGGGGACACGGGTTCGTGCCCCGGTCCGGGAGGATCCCACATGCCGGGGAGCGGCTGGGCCATGGCCGCCGAGCCTGCGCGTCCGGAGCCTGTGCTCAGCAACGGGAGAGACCACAACAGTGAGAGGCTCACATACCGCAAAAAAAAAAAAAAAAAAAAAAAAAACAAACAAAAACAACAACAAAAACAAAAAACAAAAAAAAAAAAAAACAAGAAGAGGCACCTGGTTGAAGAGCAACAGGGGAAGGGAACCCAGGAGAATTGCTCTGCCATGCGGTTTGCAGTCTCTGGTTTTATGGTGATGAAGTTAGTCTCCAGGTTGTCTCTGGTCAATCACTCTGACTCAGGGTCCTTCCTGGTTGGCACATACATCACTCAGCCAAGATGGATTCCAGCAAGGAGGATTCTGGGAGGTTGGTAGGACATATGGACTAGTATCTCCTCCCTCCTTTTGACCTTTCCCGAATTCTTCCAGTTGTTGGTAGCTTGTTAGTTCTGAATTCCTTACCAGGACCACTTGTAAGATAACTCATGCAAGAGATTACTCTCTTGTCTGGCCAGGGTGGGTGGTTTCAGTCAGTGGTTCCCCTAACAGATATGCTTAAATTATATTTTGGGATATTTGCTACAATCTTCCTATGGTGTGACAAAAGCAGAGGTCCTCTTGATATGTGGTTTGCTGCCTATGTTAATAACTGAAGGAAATGCTAAATTTCAGTTAGAGTCTGGTAAAAATAAAGATGTAATTTTTTCTGCTGTTTGGGTTCCTAGAACCCTTGAATTCCTTTTACAGCTTTTTTGGAGGTCCATGAACCGCATGTTCAGAATATTTCAGTCTAGATTAAAGCTGTACAAAGTAAACACCTCTGCTGTACCACTTCAGTTTGGTGATAAGTGGGGTAATTTTGGAAAACAGTTCAATCCACTGAGCCATCTAGGGGATTTTGAAACCTGTATTAATAGAGTTTTTAAACTATAATATCGAGCATCCTCTTATCTATATTAAGGTGAGGATAAGAACTACTTGAACTTACTATTTCCCAATAACTTTGTTACTGAACCAAACTTGGGTCCTTTCTCTCACACCCAGTTAAGCCAAACTATTGATACCGTGTTGTGGTGAAGGAAAGTGCAGCCTTTATTGCAGGGCACCAAGCAAGGGGTCCAGCTAGTGCTCAAAACACCCAAACTCTGATAGGTTTCAGGAAAGCATTTTTAAAGACCTGGTGAGGGAGGGAAGTCACAGGATATGTGATCAGCTCGTGCAAAATTCTCTGATTCATTGATGGTGAGGTAACAGGGTGGTATCACAAGGGTTAACATTATCAATCCTCAGACTTCAGTAGGTCTGGGGGCTCTGTGTTCCTGGTTATCAGGTAGTTAATTTCTTCCATTTGATGGTGGTTTTAGCATCTGCAAAATAACTCAGGAAATGTGCATCAGATACTATTATCTAAGTACTTCAGAGTGTAGCTGTAGCAGAAGATATGGGGGATGGGTTTGTCCCAAGAAGACCCCATAGGGTCCTGCTTGGTTACAACTTGATTGATCTTCCTCTCACTGAAATGGCTAGTGTCTTGGTCTCAGGGAAATAGCAAGAAGCCAGCCTTTCTTAATAGGACTCACTGATTGCCTTAAGACATAAGTGTAGACCTAGCAACAGGTAGAAAAAAGCTCCATCTCTCTAGCAAGCAGGCTTCATGTGTTCAAGAATGGATGACATTCAGACAGCTTTTTTCTCTGTAGAGATACCCACACTATAGTGATCTTGATGTGTATTAGTGCTCTTTGCCTGATTGGGGAAGTAAGCAACTCCAAATAGGACTAACCCTTATTCCCTCCAGACTTGCTTCACCTCCACAAAGCAGCATGTGTTAGCCTTTTCATTTCTGAGCTACTGCCTGGCTCTAATCATGACACACTGAGGGTAAGGAGAAGAGGCAGGGAGAACCCTGGTAGGTGAGCAGTACTTTACATTTTCTCGATGCTCCATACAAATATATTATACACTATTTAAGACCCCATGAAAGAGAAACACCCTTATGGAAAAGAAAGAAACCTAAATAGATGCTTATGAATAAGATCCTCTCAGACAAAACATTTTTAGAACAGTTACTCATATCAGGACATTTAATACATGTTTATTATTTTTTTCTCAATAATAAAATGCTGTCCATCTAATACGCAAGCTAAGCCGAGGAGGAAGGGGATGCTTGTCATTGCCTCCTATCCTTTCAAGCTACCACAAATATTATGCTCTTGTTGTTTTGTTTAACTTGGGCCAAATTCACTTCACAGAGTAATAGGGATGGAGAGTTGGGTCCATTAAGAATCAACTTCAAAAACCCTCTGGCTTTGGGGTTTTCTTGTGTTATTCCACCTCAAACCCAGAGGATATGAAAAATGGGTAGATTAGTGAGGGTTTTGTCCTGGCTGTTCTTTGACTGAATGGTTTCATAAATGCCAATTGAAATAATTATCAAGCCATTATGATGATTTGCATTAAAAATGGTAACTTAAGCAAGCAGTCTCTGTGCTTGGAGGAGGGCAGTTGGGGGTAGCATTTAACATTATAAAAGGCCCTTTGAAGCCATACTAACTTTCTGGCTTTCCGAAGATTACCGCATGGTAGGTCACAAAAATGTTATTCTTCC
This sequence comes from Tursiops truncatus, assembly GCF_011762595.2. Classification (NCBI taxonomy): domain Eukaryota; kingdom Metazoa; phylum Chordata; class Mammalia; order Artiodactyla; family Delphinidae; genus Tursiops; species Tursiops truncatus. Next base: position 52,703,101 of record NC_047048.1, on the reverse strand, counting down.
AGCTCTTACAGCAGTACTTACAGTGCAAGCTCCCAGCGCACCATTCCTGGTATTGATTTGTGACTGTGTCCAAATCATCATCTGGCACAGACAGGGCAGCAGCTCCTGAAGATGGTGATGCAATGCTTGGAACTCAGAAGAACAAAGAAAAAGTCTCTTCTTATCAACACTTCCCTTTGCTGATTAAGTGAAAATACCAGAGGCCCTGGGTACCATTTCCTACTCCCCCACCTCCTCTCCTCTCAAAAAATCATGGCGTTAAATGGCTGACATGGATCCCCTTTGAGAGTCTACTTGAAAGAACAAGGCAGGATATTATGGGGATCAAATTCTCCTTTAACTCACCACTATTGTCAGTGAGGCAGGCAGTTACCCTATAAAAGTTAGCCTCTTTGTTTTGTAAGCATCACAGACTCTAAAGGGTAGAGGAGGGGAGAGTGTAGTGTCTGACAACTGCCAACACTATAGGTGGCAGTTCTGAAAGTTATAGGGGAGGGACACAGCCCAGATTCAGGACCAAGTGGCCCTGGAAGTTATCTCACAGGTGACACCAAATTATCTGCTGCATGATTTAATCATGGTTATTATTTCAGTAGTAACAACAAAACGATGATATTTCTATAATTTCACCAGGATACCAGAGAGCATAAATCCACTTTAGAGTCAACATAATATATGAATGGGTCAGTCATGATGACATCAAATAGTCCAGAAGCTAAACTGATGTTATAGGGAATCTGCAATGTACTACAGAATGGCATGCCACAGTGTTTCTTGAAATCAAATTTCAATCAAATGATCTGAACACCAGGAAAAGAACAAATCTCTCAGAAAGAAGAAGAAAGACTTCGGTTGAGGGGGTGATCAGAACTTTAGTGATGATATTTCCTACTCCAGTCCTTCAGTTTGATCTTCAATTATTTGAAGATTTAAAAGGTATTTGAAGTTTATAGGACTGAATGCACTCTGATGTAATTCCTCTATCTACACCCCAGTTCCTTTTTAGAATATGTCAGTTGGTGTCACCTTGAGATACACTGTTTAAGTTTCAAATGGGAATAACGGACAAGCTATTTGACTTCTCTAAACCTTAATGTCTTCTTCATTAGAAAGGAGATAATGGGACTTAATTCCCAGGAATTGTGTTATAATTAGATGAGTAAGTGAAATACATAGAATTGTATTTGGCCTATCTCAGTAATCAATAAAATAGTGATTACTAATATTAGTAAAAGTAAAGTGTCAAAAACCTATATTTACATGGCCACTCTTCTAGTTACCATTGTAGATAATAAAGCACAATGACACTTAGTGGTATAAAATAATCATTGTTTATGCTCATGGATTCGGTGGGTCAAGAATCAGATAGCACAGTGAAGATGGCTTCTCTCTGCTCCATCATATCAGAGACTTCAGCTAGTAACATAAGACTGCTTGGGATGACTCAAGAGTTGTGGCTGGGATCTTCTGGAGGCAACTTCACTCACATATCTGGAAGGAAATGCTGCCTGTCCTCTGGGATGTGACTTGGGTCTGTCAACAGGAACGACTCACATAACGTCTCCATGTGGTCTTGTAAGCATCTCTTTTGCCCTTTTCCCATTTGTCTATTTCTGTTCCCCTTAAACCTTAATTATAAAAATGAGATCACTAGGTAACATTTAACCTAATTCCTGACTTCTCTACTGAATGCACACAATGCCTTGCCTAATGCTGATTCCTTTCCTGGATTAAAAGGACTAAGAATGAATAATTAAGTAGTTAAAGAATGACTGACTCTCTACCCTCAGCTCCCCTGTTTGCAAATTTGCAGGCAGACCCTGAAAGCACAGTGAAACACAGGGCAAGAGAGCATCCAATTGCAGGCAAAACACACAAGCAAGACAGTGTCCGAAGGAAGGTCAGGAGAAGTCGGAAGGTCTGCATGCAATGGAAAGATGACAAAGAATCTGACCTCATACCTTAATGATTAACTGAGATTGTTTCCCCTTTAAAAAATTGTCATGACTGAGCAGAATCTTGGGAGTTGGTCTCTGGACACAAGTCCATCTTCTCCCCAGACTGCCAGCTTTTCTGAAAAAAACAACTTTCCTTTTTCACTGACACTTTCCCCTCGATTATTGGCTTTTGAGCAGTGAGCAGACCAATTTGACTTCAGTAACAGTCTGAGCTTCTTTAGAGTCTGGTGAGTTCCAGAAAGTCAGACTTCCTACTTAACAGCTCAGGGTTCCAAAGGAGAGTTTCTAAGCTAAGAAGACTTGAGGCATATCACCTATGTGACCACATCTAACAATTCAGAGTCTCAGCTCACTCTGTTACTAGAGAGTCACAAGCTCATCCAGATTAAATGGAAGGAGACATAAACTCCACCTCTCAAAAGAAGACATGACAAATTATGTGAAGCCATTATTTTTTAACCACTGGAGCCATAACAAACTAAACAATTTTCATAATTCTCTATAGTTGTGCATATATGATGAATGCTTACTGTATAATTTTAGGCTGTACCTAAACATTTTCCAACAAGACAATCAAGGGAATTCAGTGGCATCAGTATCCTGGCAGGGAACTCTGCTTACTTAATTCTCTGGGATCAGATATAAATTTGGCCCAAGGGCATTTTTTTTTCCACTGATACAATCTTGCCTAACATGTAGAATTTTTGCTTGTCCCACTAATTTCCAGCAGGAAAAGGTCGATACACAGAAGTTGTAAGTGAAAGATGTGCGTTAATAATTCTGTTTCACTGAACATTTTTGTGAAAATGAATAAACACTTACATTTTTAAAAGACAGCATTTTCCACACTGTATTCCATGGAAAAAACATTTTCTAATGACATGGTAATAATTGCTCTCTGAAAAACATATGCATATCAAACAGATTTTCAAAATTTTAAGCTAAATTAAAGCTAAATTGGATTATTTCTTGCAGGACTTCTCAGAATTTTTATTTTGGTAATGGGCACTGTGAAATTCCAGGTGGTAGGTATAGTTTGCACCTTATTCCAAATTTATTTAACAATAGACAGTTATTGTTGAATAGAATAGGCTTCATAAAATGCCAGGTGAGACAACTGATGTGGAACACAATGGAGTTAACTAAACAGAGAAAGAGGAAAGGTTTTTCAAGTAGAGAAATGGTATCATTAACCTCACAGATCTAATGAGATTGAGGCCACTAATCATTTAGCAGTTACCTGGTCAGTGAGGCTGACACAGTGGGAAGCTTGCTGTGGTAATTTTCAACTGCATTTTTGGGTGTGTTCATGTATATGCCTCAGTAGTCAAAATCTGTAGGATTTATAAAACAAGGAGATAAAAGTCCATTTTACATCATCCCATTCTTCACTGATTTTTATCCCATGTTAGGTCCATTTGTATGTTTCATGAACCTCATTCCCCTTTCATTTCTTCTCTTTCCAGTGTATTAATAAGAATGAGCAATGAGGTAATTAAGATAGTACAACATTTAGAAACAGTTGGATATCCAGCTACAAAATGGTACAAGTCATTATATATAAATCATTGAACAACAACAACAATCAAAACAAAACAAAACAAAACAAAACAATGGACATCCTGGGGGGTGGAAAAACAGATTTATGCTCATAATTTGATAAGAATGTTTCTCAAGTAAACTACAAAAGCACAACATTTGAGAATAGTGCTGGGGAAAAAAATGGAGAGCCGTTTTATTTTTGTTTTTGTTTTTTCCATTTTACACAACTATGTCTTCGCCCAACCTCTTGTGAGATGTGTGCATATCTCACAGTGCAAATTAAAAGTATAAACAAAATTATTCAATTAAATATTAGTCCAATCATAATATCTCAATACTTGAAGGGATTGGTGATGAATTCCAAAAATAGCCAAGTCTTCAACCCTCCCTCTAATCATACTTTTATCATGTAACTCTGACCCGAAATATGGTGACAGCCAGGTGACTTGATTTGACCAATGAGATGTTAAACAGCATGACACAAACAGTCTGGAAAAGCACTTGTAAAACTGTGATGGTTCTTTCTTTCTCTCTTTTGCTTCTATCATTACCCTGAGAACATGCTCAGGCTGGTTTGCTCAAGGATGAGGCACATGAGGGGCAGAGTTGCGTCATCACCCTCCCCTCAGCCAAAATCAGCCTAGACATTTGTGAACCCAGCCAAGATGAGTGGAACTGCTTACCAGAACGACCTACCTTTCTTTATACTGTGAACAAGACATGCCTCTGAGGTTTTGTGTTGTCAGTCATCCATCACTACTGAGGTAATAGATAACTGATACAGTATATTTAGAATAACTTTGACCAGTCCCATTATTTTACACAGACTTAGTCACTTAAGCACATTCTCCTTAGGAAAGCTGAAGTCATGTTCCAGCTCTTGTCTAAATAGCTGTGCAGCTGCTGACAAGTCACATCCTCTTTGTGTTTTTTGGTCATCTTCTGCAAAACTGGGGTACCTTCCTCATTTAACTATGATTAACATTTAAAAGCATCATCTAAAATATTTATTACTATGGTAAATATTTACCAGCTAGAAAACTTGGGTAAAAAGTCAGTTGGGAAAACTTTAGACTGGGAATTTTTGAGGGCAAGAAATGTATTGCTTGGTACAGAGCATGTGCTCAGCAATGAATAAATAAATGAACAACTACTAGTCAACTTTTCAATTGCACTAAGTGTTAAACCTCTAGGTTTAAGAGAGGTCATTGTTAGCATTGAAATAGCTAGAGTTTTATCATATAAAAATAGAAGTAGAAAATAGATTACTGGTAATAAATTACCCAGTAATCTATTATTGTAATTTATTATTACTGGTAATAAAGTACCCAGATTACAGGTCACCTGGGAGATCATTTTATTGTAGAGAAATGTGGAAGAATGTGGAAGGAACAGCACACAGTAAATATAGCCTTCTTGAGAGACTTAATATTGACGGAAACACCTACAAAAGTAAGAGTTGGATGGAATGCAATTTACAATAACTGAACATTGATGTAATTTAAACAACAGATTTAAATAAAATAAGCCTTTTATAAAATCAAATAGTTACAGTTTTAGCAGTACTGTTAAGGTCACTGGTCTACACACTAAATTGTATTTTTCCCCTGGTATTTTTTACCCAGGGATACCAACCACACTGGTACAATCTTAATATTTGAGATATATATTTTTAATATATATACTCTTATGAAACTTGCTCCTTTATATGTAAAATATGGGTTGGAGACATTTTTATATCAGAACATATAAATCTTTTCATTCCTTTTAACTACTGGCCAGTGACAGTGTTTTTTAATAAGAATATACCATTCTTTTCACTTGTTTGTTCATTGATTAAGGGACAATTTATTAAATGTCTACTGGTGCCAGGCACGGTTCTAGCTGATGAGAATACAAAACAAATGATCCATCTTCAAGAGCTTATTGGAAGAGAAGTTGGAGACAGATAATAAATAAACACTCCATATAATTTCTGATAATGATAATTGTCATGAAGCTATAAAAGCTAGGCCAGGAACTAGGGATTTGTGAGGTTATTTGGGAAAGGGGATTAGGGTAACTCTGTAAGGAAGACATTTGAGCAGGACATGAATGATGTAATAGAGAATGAGTTACAGCAATCTGGAGGCAAATCATCCATGATAGTGGGAACAGACCTTTTGAGCTTCCCACTATGTACCAGCTCTGTTTAGTGCCGTGAATTTACTCCTGTGATTCTCACCATGGCTCTGTGAGGGAGTTACTGCAATAACGTCAGCATCATTCACTCTGTTACAGATGAGGGAAACAGAAGCTTAGCCAGGAAACTTGTCCAGCACAGCATGTGAGTGGCGGAGTTGATATTGAAACCCCAGCAGCCTGGTTTCAGCCTTGAAGCTTTTAATCACTACTCTATACCACCCTCCAGCTCTAAGTTCTAGATCATGGTCCTCATGGACCTCAGGTAAGTGTGGTCCAGCCTGGCTTGGTCAAGGCCTATGTGGATGGACCACAATTAGCAACAGGGACCCCTCTAAGAAGCAAAATTATTTTAATGTATAAAATTCTCCCGAAACACTTATCTCTACTCTCTATTTCACTTCTCTGCTATAGACTTGTAATGATTCCATGCTGACAGACTGGCAGCTCTCTTTGACAGAAATCAAAAGACTGATTGTATTTTAAAGAAACTGACCTTTCTTCAGCATCCCCAGGATGGCTGCCAATTTATCAAATACAGTGGGTGAGGTTTAAAGCAGCAGGTGGTATATTGGATGGTAAGATGCTTATTCTTTTTTTTATTTTTTTAAATTTATTTTATTTATTTTTTAACATCTGTATTGGAGTATAATTGCTTTAAAATGGTGTGTTAGTTTCTGCTGTATAAAAGTGAATCAACTATACATATACATATATCCCCATACCTCCTCCCTCTTGTGTCTCCCTCCCACCCTCCCTATCCCACCCCTCTAGGTGGACACAAAGCACTGAGATGATCTACCTGTGCTATGTGGCTGCTTCCCACTAGCTATCTATTTTACATTTGGTAGTGTATATATGTCCATGCCACTCTCTCACTTCGTCCCAGCTTACCCATCCCCCTCCCTGTGTTCTCAAGTCCATTCTCTACGTCTGTGTCTTTATTCCTGCCCTGCCCCTGGTTCTTGAGAACCATTTTTTTTAGTTTCTATATATATGTGTTAACGTACAGTATTTGTTTATCTCTTTGTGACTTACTTCACTTTGTATAACAGTCTCTAGGTCCATCCAACCCACTACAAATAACTCAATCTCGTATCTTTTTATGGCTGAGTAATATTCCATTGTATATATGTGCCAAAACTTCTTTACCCATTCATTTGTCAATGGACACTTAGGTTGCTTCCATGTCCTGGCTACTGAAAATAGAGCTGCAATGCACATTGTGGTACATGATACTTTTTGAACTATGGTTTTCTCAGGGTATATACCCAGTAGTGGGATTTTGCTCGTATGGTAGTTCTATTTTTCATTTTTTAAGGAACCTCCATACTGTTCTCCATAGTGGCTGTATCAATTTACATTCCAACTAACAGTACAAGAGGATTCCCTTTTCTCCACACCCTCTCCAGCAGTTATTGCTTGTAGATTTTTTGATGATGGCCATTCTGACTGGTGTGAGGTGACACCTCATTGTAGTTTTGATTTGCATTTCTCAATGATTAGTGATGTTGAGTATCCTTTCACGTGTTTGTTGGCAATCTGTATATCTTCTTTGGAGAAATGTCTATTTAGGTCTTCTGCCCATTTTTGGACTGGGTTGTTTGTTTTGTGATACTGAGCTGCATGAGTTGCCTGTATATTTTGGAGATTAATGCTTTGTCAGTTGCTTCATTTGCTAATATTTTCTCCCACTGTAAGAGTTGTCTTTTCTTCTTGTTTATGGTTTCCTTTACCATGCAAAAGCTTTTAAGTTTCATTAGGTCCCATTTGTTTATGTTTGGTTTTATTTCCATTCTCTAGGAGGTGGGTCAAAAAGGATCTTGCTGTGATGTATGTCATAGAGTGCTCTGCCTATGTTTTCCTCTAAGAGTTTTATAGTGTCTGGCCTTACATTTACATCTTTAATCCATTTTGAGTTTATTTTTGTGTATGGTGTTAGGCGTCTTCTAATTTCATTCTTTTTCATGTAGCTGTCCAGTTTCCCCAGCACAACTTATTTGAAGAGGCTGTCTTTTCTCCATTGTATATTCTTGCCTCCTTTATCAAAGATAAGGTGACCCTATGTTTGTGGGTTTATCTCTGGGCTTTCTCTCCTGTTCCATTGATCTATATTTTGTTTTTGTGCCAGTACAATACTGTCTTGATTACTGTCGCTTTGTAGTGTAGTCTGAAGTCAGGGAGCCTGCTTCCTCCAGCTCCGTTTTTCTTTCTCAGGACTGCTTTGGCTATTCAGGGTCTTTTGTGTTTCCATACAAATTGTGATTTTTTTTGTTCTAGTTCTGTGAAAAATGCCATTGGTATTTTGATAGGGATTGCATTGAATCTGTAGATTGCTTTGGATAGTATAGTCATTTTCACAATGTTGATTCTTCTAATCCAAGAACATGGTATATCTCTCCATCTCTTTGTTTCATCTTTAATGCTTTCCTCAGTGTCTTATAGATTTCTGTATACAGGTCTTTTTTCTCCTTAGTTAGGTTTATTCCTAGGTATTTTATTCTTCTTGTTGCAATAGTAAATGGGAGTGTTTCCTTAAATTTTCTTTCAGATTTTTCATCATTAGTGCATAGGAATGCAAGAGATTTATGTGCATTAAATTTTTATCCAGCTACTTTACCAAATTCATTGATTAGCTCTAGTAGTTTTCTGGTAGCATCTTTGGGATTCTCTGTATATAGTACCATGTCATCTGCAAACAGTGACAGTTTTACTTCTTGTTTTACTATTTGGCTTCTTTTTATTTCTTTTTCTTCTCTGATTGCTGTGGCTAAAATGTCCAAAGCTATGTTGAATATTAGTGGTGAGAGTGGGCAACCTTGTCTTGTTCCTGATCTTAGTGGAAATGCTTTCAGTTTTTCACCATTGAGAACAATGTTGGCTGTTGGTTTGCCATATATGGCCTTTATTATGTTGAGGTAAGTTCCCTCATGCCTACTTTCTGGAGGGTTTTTATCATAAATGGGTGTTGAGTTTTGTCAAAAGCTTTTTCTGCATCTATTGAGGTGATCATATGGTTTTTCTTCTTCAATTTGGTAACTTGGTGTATCACATTGATTGATTTGCATATATTGAAGAATCCTTGCATTCCTGAGATAAACCTCACTTGATCATGGTGTATGATCCTTTTAATGTGCTGTTGGATTCTGTTTGCTAGTATTTTGTTGAGCATTTTTGCATCTATGTTCATCAGTGATATTGGCCTATAGTTTTCTTGCTTTGTGACATCTTTGTCTGGTTTTGGTATCAGGGTGATGGTGACCTAGTAGAATGAGTTTGGGAGTGTTTCTCCTTCTGCTACATTTTGGAAGAGTTTGAGAAGGATAGGTGTTAGCTCTTCCCTATATGTCTGATAGAATTTGCCTGTGAAACCATCTGATCCTGGGCTTTTTTTTTGTTGGAAAATTTTTAATCACAGTTTCAATTTCAGTGCTTGTGTTTGGTCTGTTTTATTTTCTATTTCTTCCTAGTTCAGTCTCATGAGGCTGTGCTTGTCTAAGAATTTGTCCATTTCTTCCAGGTTGTCCATTTTATTTGCATAGAGTTGCTTGTAGTAATCTCTCAGGATCTTTTGTATTCCTGCTGTGTCAGATGTTACTTCTCCTTTTTCATTTCTAATTCTATTGATCTGAGTCTTCTCCCTTTTTTTCTTGATGAGTCCAGCTAGTGGTTTATCAATATTGTTTATCTTCTCAAAGAACCAGCTTTTAGCTTTATTGATCTTAGCTACTGTTTCCTTCATTTCTTTCTCATTTATTTCTGATCTGATATTTATGATTTCTGTCCTTCTCCTAACTTTGGGGTTTTTTTGGTTCTTCTTTCTCTAATTGCTTTAGGTGTAAGATTAGGTTGTTTATTTGAGGTGTTTCTCTTTTCTTGAGGTAGGATTGTATTGCTATAAACTTTCCTCTTAGAACCGGTTTTGTTGCATCCCCTAGGTTTTGGGTTGTCTTTTTTTTTTTTTGCGGTACACGGGCCTCTCACTGTTGTGGCCTCTCCTGTTGCGGAGCACAGGCTCCGGACGCGCAGGCTCAGCGGCCATGGCTCACGGGCCCAGCCGCTCCATGGCATGTGGGATCTTCCCGGACCGGGGCACGAACCCATGTCCCCTGCATCAGCAGGCGGCCTCTCAACCACTGCGCCACCAGGGAAGCCCGGTTGTCATGTTTTAATTGTCATTTGTTTCTAGGTATTTTTTGATTTCCTCTTTGATTTCTTCAGTGATCTCTTGGTTATTTAGTAGTGTATTGTTTAGCCTCCATGTGTTTGTATTTTTTACAGATTTTTTTCCTGTAATTTATATTTAGTCTCATAGCATTGTGGTCGAAAAGATACTTAATGTGATTTCAATTTTCTTAAATTTATTAAGGCTTGATTTGTGACCCAAGATATGATCTATCCTGGAGAATGTTCCATGAGCACTTGAAAAAAAAGTGTATTCTGTTGTTTTTGGATGGAATGTTCTGTAAATATCAATTAAGTTCATCTTGTTTAATGTATTTTTTAAAGCTTGTGTTTATTTATTTATTTTCATTTTGGATGATCTGTCCATGGGTGAAAGTGGGGTGTTAAAATCCCGTACAGTGATTGTGTTGCTCTCGATTTCCCCTTTTATGGATGTTAGTATTCACCTTATATATTGAGGTGCTTCTATGTTTGGTGCATAAATATTTACAATTGTTATATCTTCTTCTTGGATCGATCCCTTGATCATTATGTAGTGTCCTTCTTTGTCTCTTCTGGTAGTCTTTATTTTAAAGTCTATTTTGTCTGATATGAGAATTGCTACTCCAGCTTTCTTTTGGTTTCCATTTGCATGGAATATCTTTTTCCATCCCCTCACATTCAGTTTGTATGTGTCCCTAGGTCTGAAGTGGGTCTCTTTTAGACAGCATATATATGGGTCTTGTTTTCTTATCCATTCAGCCAGTCTATGTCTTTGGTTGGAGCATTTAATCCATTTACATTTAAGGTAGTTATCAATATCTGTGTTCCTATTACCATTTTCTTAATTGTTTTGGGTTTGTTATTGTAGATCTTTTCCTTCTTTTGTGTTTACTGCCTAGAGAAGTTCCTTTAGCATTTGTTGTAAAGCTGCTTTGGTGGTGCTGAACACTCTCAGCTTTTGCTTATCTATAATTATTTTAATTTCTCCGGCGAATCTGAATTAGATCCTTCCTGGGTATAGTAATCATGGTTGTAGGTTCCTCTCTTCCATCACTTTAAATATGTCCTGCCACAACCTTCTGGCTTACAGAGTTTCTGCTGAAAGGTCAGCTGTTAAGCTTATGGGGTTTCCCTTGTATGTTATTTGTTGCTTTTCCTTTGTTCTTTTTAGTATTTTTTCTTTATATTTAATTTTTGATAGTTTGATTAATATGTGTCTTGGTGTGTTTCTCCTTGGAAATCTCCTATATGGGAGACTCTGCGTTTCCTGGAATTTATTGACTATTTCTTTTCCCATATTAAGGAAATTTTCAACTATAATCTCTTCAAATATTTTCTCAGTGCCTTTCTTTTTCTCTTCTTCTTCTGGAACCCTTATATTTCAAATGTTGGGCAAGTTATTTTGTCCCAGAGGTCTCTGAGACTGTCTTCAATTCTTTTCATTCTTTTTTCTTTATTCTGCTCTGCAGTAGTTATTTCTACTATTTTATCTTCCACGTTACTTATCTGTTCTTCTGCCTCAGCTTTTCTGCTATTGATTCCTTCCAGAGCATATTCAGTTTCATTTATTGTGTTGTTCATCATTGTTTTTCTGCTCTTTAGTTCTTCTAGGTCCTTGTTAAACGTTTCTTGCATTTTCTCCATTCTATAACCAAGATTTTGGGTATCCTTACTATCAGTACTCTGAATTCTTTTTCAGGTAGATGGCTTTTTCCTCTTCATTTGTTTGTTCTCATGGGTTTTTACCTTGCTTGCTCTTTCATCTGCTGTGTATTTCTCTGTCTTCTCATTTTGCTTAACTTACTGTGTTTGGGGTCTCCCTCTGCAGGCTGCAGGTTCATACTTCCCATTTTTTTGGTGTCTGCCCCCAGTGGGTTTTGTAGGCTTCCTGGTGGAGAGGACTGGTACTTGTGTTCTGGTGGATGAGGCTGGATCTTCTCTGTCTGGTGGGCAGGACCACATCCTGTGGTGTGTTTTTGGGTGTCTGTGACCATATTATGATTTTAGGCAGCCTCTCTGCCAATGGGTGGGTTTGTGTTTCTGTCTTGCTAGTTGTTTGGCATAGGGTCTAGCTTGCTGGTCTTTGAGTGGAGCTGTGTGTTGTCATTGAGATGGAGATCTCTGAGAGAGCTTTCACCGTTTGATATTACATGGGGCCAGGAGGTCTCTGATGTACCAATGTCCTGAACTCGGCTGTCCCACCTCAGAGACTCAGGCCTAGTATCCAGCTGGAGCACCAAGACTGTCAGCCACCCAGCTTTTATAAAGTCTATGGTCTTCTGCCAGCATTCAGTAGGTGTTCTGTAGGAGCTGTTCCACATGTAGATGTACTTTTGCAGAGGAAGTTGATCTCTATGTATTACTCTTCCACTGTCTTGAAGCTGTATAATCAGATGCTTATTCTTAGTCATCAACCAGGTTTCTGTTCCCAGGAAAAGATCTATAAATGGTTGATTCTTGACCATATTTTAAATCTTGATGGTAGAAAGAGGTAAGTGAAAGCTTCAGTGGCCATTAATCCAAAGCATTGCCAGTACATTTGCAGGTGGCTGATGCACAAAGTACAAGGTTTCAAATCCAGGGAATGTTAAGAAGTGGTGCCTTTCCTAGAGATTATGACTTCTGTTATTCATTTGTCTGAGAGGAATCTGCCTGAGCTTCAGGGGAGAGTAAAACACCTTTTTCTAATGAGTAAGCCACTATCTAAGAGACAAGAAGCACCCCAACACCTGCATGGAATCACAGGACCCCTGCTTGTGATCACAGTGTGCCAAATGACCCTAACAGAACCTCTGAAGGGGGCAGAATTTTTTCTGATGTTCGCAACTTAGTGCAATCTCAAACTTTTACATGGAAAGTATTGTCCCTAAAAACACAAGAAAAAAAAAAAAAAAAAACTCTGCTGATATTCAGCATTTCCATGACAAATTCCTTCCAGAATTCCCTGCTGTCCTCATTTTTTAGACCCCTACTGGTTTGATCTCTTAAATAATTTTTCTTCTACTGTCTTTATGACAAGTATATTACAAAGATACATCATTTCACTGTGTTAAACGATGTTGTAATGTATATTTTTGGGAATGCATTTTTGAACTTGTAGAAATTTTACTCTTGTTTGGGCAGCCAGGGGTGAAATCAATGGATCACAGAGCTTACACATTGCTTTTCTTAATTTAATAATGCTCCATATAGGATAAATCTAAGGAGAAATATGCCAAGACACATATTAATCAAACTGTCAAAAATTAAATACAAAGAAAGCATATTAAAAGCAGCAAGGGAAAAACAACAAATAACATACAAGGGAATCCCCATAGTGTTAACAGCTGATCTTTCAGCAGAAACTCTGCAAGCCAGAAGGGACTGGCAGGACATATTTAAAGTGATGTAGGAGAAAAACCTGCAACCAAGATTACTCTACCCAGCAAGGATCTCATTCAGATTTGATGGAGAAATTAAAACCTTTACAGACAAGCAAAAGCTGAGAGAGTTCAGCACCAACAAACCAGCTCTACAACTGATAAAGGAACTTCTCTAGGCATGAAACACAAGAGAAGGAAAAGACCTACAATAACGAACCCAATACAATTAAGAAAATGGGAATAGGAACATACATATCAATAATTACCGTAAATGTAAATAGACTAAATGCTCCCACCAAAAGACACAGATTGGCTGAATGGATACAAAAACAAGACCCATATAGTTGCTGTCTACAAGACACCCACTTCAAACCTAGAGACACATACAGACTGAAAGTAAGCGGATGGAAAAAGATATTTCATGCAAATGGAAACCAAAAGAAAACTGGAGTAGCAATTCTCATATCAGAAAAAATAGACTTGAAAATAAAGACTATTAGAAGAGACAAAGAAGGACACTACATAATCATCAAGGGATTGATCCAAGAAGAAGATATAACAATTGTAAATATTTATGCACCCAACATAGGAGCACCTCAATATATAAGGCAAATACTAACAGCCATAAGAGAGGAAATAGATAGTAACACATTCATAGTAGGGGACTTTAACACCCCACTTTCACCAATGGACAGATCATCCAAAATGAAAATAAATAAGGACACATAAGATTTAAATGATACATTAAACAAGATGGACTTAAATGATACTTATAGGACATTCCATCCAAAACCAACAGAATACACATTTTTCTCTAGTGCTCATGGAACATTCTCCAGGATAGATCATATCTTGGGTGACAAATCAAGCCTTGGTAAATTTAAGAAAATCGAAGTTGTATCAAATATCTTTTCCGACCACAACACTATGAGACTAGACACCAATTACAGGAAAAGATCTGTAAAAAATACATACACATGGAGACTAAACAATACACTACTTAATAAGGAAATGATTACTGAAGAAATCAAAGAGGAAATTAAAATATACCTAGAAACAAATGACAATGGAGGCACGATGACCCAAAACCTGTGGGATGCAGCAAAAGCAGTTCTAAGAGGGAAGTTTATAGCAATACAAGCCTACCTTAAGAAACAGGAAACATCTTGAATAAATAGCCTAACCTTGCACCTAAAGCAATTAGAGGAAGAAGGACAAAAAAACCCCAAAGTTAGCAGAAGGAAAGAAATCATAAAAATCAGATCAGAAATAAATGAAAAGGAAATGAAGGAAACGATAGCAAAGATCAATAAAACTAAAAGCTGGTTCTTTGAGAAGATAAACAAAATTGATAAACCATTAGCCAGACTCATCAAGAAAAAAAGGGAGAAGACTCAAATCAATAGAATTAGAAAGGAAAAACGAGAAGTAACAACTGACACTGCAGAAATACAAAAGATCATGAGAGATTACTACAAGCAACTCTATGCCAATAAAATGGACAACCTGGAAGAAATGGACAAATTCTTAGAAATGCACAACCTAGCAAGACTGATTCAGGAAGAAATAGAAAATATGAACAGACCAATCACAAGCACTGAAATTGAAACTGTGATTAAAACTCTTCCAACAAACAAAAGCCCAGGACCAGATGGCTTCACAGGTGAATTCTATCAAACATTTAGAGAAGAGCTAGCACCTGTCCTTCTAAAACTCTTCCAAAATATAGCAGAGGGATAAATACTCCCAAACTCATTCTACTAGGTCACCATCACCCTGATACCAAAACCAGACAAAGATGTCACACAGCAAGAAAACTATAGGCCAATATCACTGATGAACATAGATGCAAAAATGCTCAACAAAATACAAGCAAACAGAACCCAACAGCATATTAAATGGATCATACACCATGATCAAGTGGTACTTATTCCAGGAATGCAAGGATTCTTCAATATACACAAATCAATCAACGTGATACACCATATTAACAAACTGATGGAGAAAAACCATATGATCACCTCAATAGATGCAGAGAAAACTTTTGACAAAATTCAACACCCATTTATGATAAAAACCCTGCAGAAAGTAGACATAGAGGTAACTTTCCTCAACATAATAAAGGCCATATATGACAAATCCACAGACAACATCGTCCTCAATGGTGAAAAACTGAAAGCATTTCCACTAAGATCAGGAACAAGACAAGGTTGCCCACTCTCACCACTCTTATTCTACATAGTTTTGGAAGTTTTACCACAGCAATCAGAGAAGAAAATGAAATAAAAGGAATCCAAATCGGAAAAGAAGAAGTAAAGCTGTCACTGTTTGCAGATGACATGATACTATACATAGAGAATCCTAAAGATGCTACCAGAAAACTGCTAGAGCTAATCAATGAATTTGGTAAAGTAGCAGGATACAAAATTAATACACAGGAATCTCTGGCATTCCTATACACTAATGATAAAAAATCTGAAAGTGAAATCAAGAAAACACTCCCATTTACCACGGCAACAAAAAGAATAACATATCTAGGAATAAACCTACCTAAGGAGACAAAAGACCTGCATGCAGAAAATTATAAGACACTGATGAAAGAAATTAAATATGATACAAATAGATGGAGAGATATACCATGTTCTTGGATTGGAAGAATCAACATTGTGAAAATAACTCTACTACCCAAAGCAATCTATAGATTCAATGCAATCCCTATCAAACTACCACTGGATTTTTCACAGAACTAGAACAAACAATTTCACAATTTGTATGGAAACACAAAAGACCCCGAATAGCCAAAGCAATCTTGAGAATGAAAAACAGAACTGGAGGAATCAGGCTCCCTGACTTCAGACTATACTACAAAGCGACAGTAATCAAGACAGTATGGTACTGGCACATAAACAGAAAGGTAGATCAATGGAACAGGATAGAAAAGCCAGAGATAAACCCACGCACGTATGGTCACCTTATCTTTGATAAAGGAGGCAGGAATATACGGTGGAGAAAGGACAGCCTCTTCAATAAGTGGTGCAGGAAAACCAGACAGGTACATGTAAAGTATGAAATTAGATCACTCCCTAACACCATACACAAAAATAAGCTCAAAATGGATTAAAGACCTAAATGTAAGACCAGAAACTATCAAACTCTTAGAGGAAAACATAGGCAGAACACTCTATGACATAAATCACAGCAAGATCCTTTTTGACCCACCTCCTAGAGAAATGGAAATAAAAAGAAAAATAAACAAATGGGACCTAATGAAACTTCAAAGCTTTTGCACAGCAAAGGAAACCATAAACAAGACCAAAAGACAACCCTCAGAATGGGAGAAAATATTTGCAAATGAACCAACTGACAAAGGATTAATCTCCAAAATTTATAAGCAGCTCATGCTGCTTAACAACAAAAAAACGAACAACGCAATCCAAAAATGGGCAGAAGACCTAAATAGACATTTCTCCAAAGAAGATATATGGACTGCCAACAAACACATGAAAGAATGCTCAACATCACTAATCATTAGAGAAATGCAAATCAAAACTACCGTGAGATATCATCTCACACCAGTCAGAATGGCTATCATCAAAATCTAGAAACAATAAATGCTGGAGAGGGTGTGGAGAAAAGGGAACACTCTTGCACTGTTGGTGGGAATGTAAATTGATACAGCCACTGTGGAGAACAGTATGGAGGTTCCTTAAAAAAACTACAAATAGAACTACCATATGACCCAGTAATCCCACTACTGGGCATATACCCTGTGAAAACCATAATTCTAAGAGTCATGTACCAAAATGTTCATTGCAGCTCTATTTACAATAGCCAGGACATGGAAGCAACCTAAGTCGTCCATTGACAGATGAACGGATAAAGTATATATGGCACATATCTACAATGGAATATTACTCAGCCAATAAAAGAAACGAAATTGAACTATTTATAATGAGGTGGATAGACCTAAAGTCTATCAGACAGAGTGAAGTAATTCAGAAAGAGAGAGACAAATACTGTATGCTAATACATATATATGGAATTCAAGGGAAAAAAAATGTCATGAAGTGCCTAGGGGTAAGACAGGAATAAAGACACAGACCTACTAGAGAATGGACTTGAGGATATGGGGAGGGGGAAGGGTAAGCTGTGACAAAGTGAGAGAGAGGCATGGACATATATACACTACCAAATGTAAGGTAGATAGCTAGTGGGAAGCAGTCACATAGCACAGGGAGATCATCTTGGTGCTTTGTGATCGCCTGGAGAGGTGGGATAGGGAGGGTGGGAGGGAGGGAGACGCAAGAGGGAAGAGATATGGGAACATATGTATATATATAACTGATTCATTTTGTTTTAAAGCAGAAACTAACACAGCATTGTAAAGCAATTATACTCCAATAAAGATGTTAAAAAATATATTTAAAGTAGAAGTAATATTTGGTACAAAGAAACATAGGAATAAAAAAAAATAATAATAATGCTGAAGATTTCATCAATTTATAGCCACACCACCATTGTATAATGCTTTCAATTTCCCCAGGCAATTGTCAAAAATATGCAAAAAAAATTATTAGTACAGTTGAACAATTTTTCATATGCATACTAGCCATTTATAATTCTTCTGTAAATTGCTTGAAGTCTAGGCCATTGGAGAATAAGAGTGTTATTACCAGAATTGGAGAGTAAACATCAGCATGAGAGTGACATTTGTGTTTCACTTTATATGCTGTAGTTATTGCTTCTGTATTTTATTTTTCAGAAGTGGAAAATGCGAATCAGAGAAGTTGTCCCTTGCCCAAGGGTGCCCAGTAAAAATGGTCAGTCAGGACACAAGCCCATTGCTCTGACCCCATATTCTATGTCCTTTCCACTGTCCCATGTACCTTGGAAGAGGAAAAAAGTGGTACTGATTTGGAGGCAAATCTAAGGATTTCATTTTAGAAATGATGAGTTTGAAGTGAGGAAACAATGAACATAAAAGCCACTAACATTTTCTTTAAAATACTTAAGGAATGTATCATTTATAAAATAAATTTGGAGGAAACTCACATAGGTTGATCAAATTACTAAAGAAAAACTATTTTAATACAAATAATCATCCTCCAATTTATCTGCTTGGGGATGATCATAGACTAGTCCTGAGGACATCTGCATTTTATTATGTTACAGTCCCACCCTTATACCTCTTAAAATAAAAACTAATTAATATAATGCTATCTTAACTCATAGAGTCCCACCTCTTACACTGCATTACTTTCCAAAAATATCCTGAAAATATTGTCATGTATATATTTTATGTCTTGAGTTCCACCAATAATATCTCAGTCTGGAAAAGTCTGGGCAGATGGAAGAGACTTCATTTACTCTCTGGGAGGAGATCAAGTTTATCTTACTTAAGTATAATGAAAAGTATCCAAATGAGTGACTCAGGTTTGAAGCTGGAGAGATGCTTAGGTCAATGGAATATAGATCTAAGTGGCAAAAAAAAAAAAAAAAAAAGACTTTTCCATCAACTTTAGAACTGTCCCAAGAGATTGAGTGGTATGCAGTGCATCTCACTGAAATTGGTGAAAGTTCAGACAGGAACATTTAATTATACTCAAGAAATATGGTGGTAGAACTCTTGGTTAGAGAAGGTGACTCTCAACACTGTTCTATAAAAATTAATAAGAATTATTTGTATAAATTATATTTAGTTAATCTTTATTGTCATTAACAATATATTTCAGAGCCAGATAATTCTATCAAAAACATGCAGAAGTTAGAGAAGTTTGGGATGCTTGTGTATATTACAATAGGAGACAAGGCAGAGTGAAACTTGTAAAGGGGGTCACACATATCCTTTTATTAAGGGAGGGCAAATTTGACCATAATTGGGATTTGTCATTTGTCTTGAACTATTTATCAACTGCCTTCGAGTTGGCAAACCCAAAACCTAGTTTTGTTGAGTGTTTTTCCCTCAATTTTTAAACCTAAGTGATTTCTAGGGAAATTTAATCCATATGCTTTAGAATCGTTTACACTTAACTCATCAAAATGTTTGGTAAGGGCTATTTGATATGCAAGATGTCTTTTAAAGCCATTTTTCTTAGAAACAGGAAATTGTTCTTTGTTTTGTTTTGTTTCTTTTCTAAGAGTATACAATCTAGGAACACAGAAAGTTGGTTTTGAGACTGACTTCAAAATTTTTAACAATTGGAATTAAGAAGATCCTATACATACAGAATAGCACATTCTTAAAAATATAGTTTTAACATCGCCTACTGATTTAGGGTGCTGGTACACAGGATTCCTATTAGCTGATTAACACCGAATAAGTGCTCAATGATTTTTTTCTGGGAAAATATAAAAGGCAAAGCTGTCTTTAGGAGATATAGAAAGTATTGATACATTAATAACCATATGAAGAATTAAAATATAATCAATTATTATTTACTAATAAAGGCATCATGCCTTATTGGTTTTATAGAAGAGTTCTAGTAAACTCTAAATAATAAATGAGCAAAATACAGAAGGTGCAGAACAAATGAACAAATACATATGTCCTCAGGGCTAGTCTATGGTCATTCTCAAGCAGATAAATTGGAGGGTGATTATTTGTACTGAAATAGTTTTGCTTTAGTAATTGAATCAACCTACATGAGTTTACTCCAAATTTATTTTATAAATGATACATTTCTTAAGTATTTTAGAGAAAATGCTGATGGCTTTTATGTTCATTGTTGTCTCACTTCAAACTCATCATTTCTAAAATGAAATCCCTATATTTGCCTTCACATCAGTACTACTTCTTTCCTTCCAAATCATTCTCTTCTTCTAAGGTGCATGGGGTAGTGGAAAAGACATAGAATTTGGGGTCAGAGTAATGGGCTTTTGTCCTGACTGATCATTTTTACTGGGCACCCTTGGGCAAGGTATGACTTCTCTGACTCTCATTTCCCACTTCTGAAAAATAAAATACAGAAGCAATAACTACAGCCTAAAAAGTGAAACACAAATGTCATCCTCCTGCTGATTGATGTTTATTCTCCAATATTTCTATTGGCCAATGACCTAGACTTCAGTCATTAACTTCTTTTTTGAATTTACATCCTCCCCTTCCTTCAGGCTATAGTGGGTTACCATGGCTACTTCTTCTTTATTCATCCTGCATACCACATCAAGGTATATCTTTCTGAAGCACAGGCTTGGAGAAGGAAGATATCTACTATAAAGCTTTCTTTCTTGACTCCCTGTGATTTCAAATTTTATAGCCTGATAATATTAACCAGAGATGGGATGAAAGATGTGAATTTCTGGGGTACAGAAAAATACTAAAGCTTCTAAACTGCTAAAAATTGAACAACAGATTTACTAAGTTCATATACATACATATACGTGAATGTGTGTGTATGTATATATATACACACGCATTCACATACAAGTTTATATATATATATATGTATGTACACATGTATATATATGTATACACCCACACACGCATATATATACTTATTCATAAAATAAGAATATGGGTTTCTTAAATGTTCTCCAAAGAATAAAGTAATGGCAAGTTAGAGTTATGGCAATTGCTTGAACTGCTTAGACATCTTTACCAATCATCAAAACAACCAATACTTATGAAGCAACTATATGTGCCAAGTATTATTTTAAATTCTGGGGATAAATTAGTAAGCATTGCTTCCATAGAGCTGACAGTGTAGAAGACTGAAAAACATTAATCCCACAACCACACATCAATGTAAATTACAATTGGGATAAGTAACATCAGTATATGACAGACATTCATAGGGAAATTTGTTGTAGTCAGGGAGACCAGATAAATCTCAGAACAAGTAATAACTGGGGTGAGTTATATAACAATAGCAAACTTAAACAATACCTTGGGTTTGGAATGGGAGGTGAGAATAAAGAAAAGTATTACAGACAGAGGGAAGAGCAAGCACAAAGGCCCTGTTGTAGTCAAAATGAGGAGTTTGAGGAACTGTAAGAAGTTAAATACAGTTGGAACACAAAGAGTGAGGTAGACTGTGACATTAAAAAGCTAGAGAAGAAATTAGGGGCTTATATCAATGAAGATGCAGTTACTGGTAATAGAAACCACTCTAGCTAGTTTAAAGAAAAGGCACTTATTAGTTGCCAGAATTTCCAGAAGTCAGGGAGCTGAGCTTGAATGCCCCATAGTTAAGAGAAATCCAGACAGGGGAAATTTCAGGAAAAAAATCCTTGGTTTCCATCACCAATTGCTTAACATTCACTCAGCCAGAGGCTGAATATCAGGATCTCCATTATAGCTGGTCCATCACATTGTTTAACAAAAGAACTGTACAACCTTGCTCTATTCCCACACACCTCCCAATACCAGGAGAGAGGATCTGCTTGGAGGGAGCCAACCACACATCTATATAAACTAGCAGCATGGACATATGGGAAATTTTGGTTTGGAATTCTACCTCAGGAAGGCGGGATTGACAAAAGGAAGAATAATCATAACAGAAAGGGGAAGAGGTGTCCACAGGTTTAGGACATTAAAAAATGACAGATGCCATAGAGAGACAAAGTCTAACTGGAGATACCTATTTGTGAATTGTTGAAGTTGTTACTGTAATTGAAGCTGAGGACCTGGATGAGGATATATGGCGAGACTGTAAGTGTGAGATGGTAGAATATTCTCTCTATATTCATTTGACAAGCACTGTGTTAGCACTATGAGTTGATAATCAAGTTGGAAAAATAGCTTCCAAACAGGTAATTATGACAAAATACAACAAAGCTACAGTAATATTGTAGAAGAATAGAGAGCATTGCTCAGGCAGAGAGCATTCACATAACAAAGAAACTCAAGAAAATCTATCTCCGTATCCTTCTTATTCATTCTTCCAATTGTCAACTAGAGAGCAACACTTGGGTATTTCATCCACACTTCACTCTCAACATTTCCAAAATTATACTTACTATTTTTCTCCCTCCATTGCACCTATTTGTTCCTTTTTATGCATTTACAATCACAACCAACTCCCAAGTCATTGTGCAAGTTGAAATCTGGAAATCACGCTTAGCCTCCTTTCCTCACTCCCCACATTCAACAAATCAACAGGGATTTTATTCCATTACACAACTACCTCCCAAATCTGGCACCTCCCCTCAATCCTTACACTAGAGCCTCATGTCAACAGCTATTGCAGAAGCTGAGATTTGGTATCTCCACAACAAAATCACTCTAGTGCAGGAGTCAACAAACTTTTCTCTTTAAAGGGCCAAATAGTAAATATTTTTGCCTTTGTGAGCCAGAAGATCTGTGTCATAAGAACTCAGCTCTGCTGCATATTGAGAGAGAGGAACAAAGCCTTAAATCATAGAAAGAAATCTGGAGTGTTGCAAATTCTAACACAGCAGACAAGATAACTTTGCAGAGAGAGGTCCATCTCACACTTTCCTTGAAATCATGTTAAGCAGATAATTCTGAGTGAGCTATACTTGGTAATGTCTTTGTGAAGAATTATGTGAGGCATCATTTTATGCCCACCTTCTCCAGTATACCACAAACCCTAGCCTGGTTTTATATGAAGAAGCATTGATAATTTAAGAGAACACATGCTATAAGCCAGAACAATTTAATGTTCTGTAGCAGTAAGTACATTTATTTGTAATGTGGGTTATCTTCTTAAGTCTTGGGACAACTCCTTCTATGTGTCCTGGGTCTGACATCATGTTAGGTCATTTCACAGTTGTTAGTGCTGGGGAAATACTCAGAAAGAAGACAGACTAGGAGAAACAGAATTTAACACTTACTATATGATCAAATGGTAACATCTGTACTATTCTAATCAAATGCCTCTGGGCTTGGGCAATGAGGGCAAAGTTTCTCTCAATGGATTTGTTTTTGGACTGCCATTTCTCTCCTTTGAAATACAGTGAGTCATTGAAGTTGGTGTGATTGGTGTCCTGCCCTGGTATGCCACCCAGATACTCTTCTTTTTTTTTTTTTTTAATTTTATTGGAGTATAGTTGATTTTCAATGTTATGTTAGTTTCAGGTGTACAACATAGTGATTCAGTTATACATGTACATATATTCATTCTTTTTCAGATTCTTTTTCCATATAAGTTATTACAGAATATTGAGTAGGGTTCCCAGTGTTATACAGTATGTCCTTGTTCGTTATCTATTTTATATATAGTAGTGTGTGCATGTTAATCCCAAGCTACTAACTTATCCCTCTTCCCCACATTTCCCCTTTGGTAACAGAAAGTTTGTTTTCAAAATCTGTGCGTCTGTTTCTCTTCTGTAAATAAGTTCATTTTTATATATATATATTTCAAATTACTCTCCACATACGAGTGATATCATGTGATGTTTTTCTCTGTCTGACCACCCAGATACTCTTTAGATGTCCTCCTGCACCCTTCCTCCAGAGGCTGTCTAATCAGCTGCTAAAGGCTCATAGCTCCCCTGTTCTCAGGAGAAGCACCCTCACCTGAGCAGGACCCACTTTGCTGGGGATATTTTATCATGCCTGTTCCACTCCCTTGTCTCACGGTGGGACCAATGCAGTGGTACAGTTGACACAGAAGGGTTCCCTGTGGTACTGGGCTGAGGCTAGACTGCACATTAGACCTACTTTTGCTCAGCTCCCTTTCCTGACCCATCCTGCTTCCCTCCTTCCCTTTCATCTGAGGACATCTTTTAATAAATCACAGGAATCTTAGTCTCAATCTCAGATTCCTCCACTTCTAAAACTCAGACTTAGGACAGTTGTGGACAAAGTGAAGAATCCTAGGAGAGAAGCTGGAAGAGCAGGAACCATAAGAAGAACTTAGTCAACTGTAAATTCATGAGAAAATAGGGGTATCATGGTAAGAAATGAAATCATTTATGTTTATAAACTCATTCATCAATATTAAATGCTATTCAATGCTCATTAATCTTTGGAGTTAAAACTAAATATTGTGTTTCTAAAATTAAATTCAGATAATTATATAAAGATATACCACATATGCATAATAAAGAAATCATGAGGATTTAGAATATTTTGGAACTCTTTCTCCTTTTCTTTTTTTCTCTTTTATTTTAAAAACTGTTAATAGCTAGAACACTGGTTATGCCTGTAAGGCTAAGCCTGGTGTTAGCAGATGAAGCAGAATGTCCTCAACACAATTTTTCCTTCTAAGAATTTTAAAACAGCCAATTACCTGGTTTCTTGTTTCTTCTAAAATCTTGTAGTTATGAAATAATTTTCAAAGAATTTGGTTTATCTCTTTGCATTGAAAGAATCCCTGTAAGTAAAGAAAGGAAACATTCCTGTCAAAACTCTGGGTCCACTCAGGACTAATGGAGTTGCTTTGTTTCTCGGCAAAACCTTTCACTCTCAAACCAGCTGCTAAAGTTGAATACCGTGGATGATTCTTTCAAAGTGATTCTGAAAAGCGATTTTGATTCCATATGCTGGAATCCAAATTTCTTCAACTTTACACACAAGATCAGAGCTCCACTTCTTAATAGCCATATAACTCTATAAAGAATTACCCTTGATTTCTCTGATAGATCATCACTGCAGAAGGAACTAAAAAAGGTTTCATGAAAGCATTCCACCTGTATTGCTGGCAGATGACTTATAAATGTCGCACAGACACAGGCCTACTACTGGCTCACAGAAGAAGTTAAATAAATGGCTGAACATCTGCTGGTAAATACACAGCAAACAAAAAATGCAATCCAGTGCCAAACATGTGCATGGGGTGGGCCTCATCTCTTCTCATAAACCAAGCAATGTGCTCTGCTAATCGTTAGCGAAGTTATTGATTTTAGATGTGTATCACACAGCTATAATTTTGTCAGAGAGTAGACCACATAAGTTGTTCTTTTTCTGGTTGTTTCATTTTGTCTTCTTCCAAAAGTCTGTAAATTGACGACCAGGACAAAAATTATAATTGACATCGTCTGTGGGAAATATTTCATAAAACAACAGCCCCAGATGTAGGATTAAAGCCATGTGGTAGTAAAATACCCCACTGAAAAAGGGCCAGGTTCCATGATTTCTTACAAAAACAGATGTGCTCTCACTCCCCTCTCCTTGTTTTTCAATGCGTTTTTTTTTTTCTTTTTTTACTCCAAATAATTCCTCCCCACAACTTTTTTTTCTCTCTCTCTTCACAATTGCACTAGAGCGAGTTCATAAATGGATTACAGATGCAGGCTTGTACTTCAAAATCCTAACTGTCACAGTCTCTGAAATAAAATAAGTGAAACATTTGGGGAAATTACATTGAACTACGGTAAACGTAATGAGAATTATGCAAACATATCTGCTTGTCATTTGTCTAGCATTTTGGGGCATGAACCGATGATCTCCCGGACAAGGCAAACTGTAGACCAGAGAGTAGGAAGTCTGTCCAAGGTGCAGCAAGAGGGCTGACTCCTTCTGAAAGCCTCTTGTTCTATCAGGAAAGTTTTTACCTTTGGGGTTTAGATGAGTTTGTGCAAGGCCTCACATGTACTGTCTTACTTGAGGTGAGATTTTTGGATAGAGACAGGGTGCAGAAAAATAATAACCCTTTGTATCTCAGCCTCTATTAGTTCAAGTTCCTTTTAGGTGCATTATTGCTCTAAAATTCCCCTTTTGGAAATGTTGGGAACCACAAGAGTGGGATTCTAGGGCACAGCACAAATAAGCTATGTTGTTTGATAATTAATCTAAAAGGGCTGTGAAAACCTTGCACACAAACAAGATTCTGCCAGCGATCTCGGTGTCATATGGAATCCATTGCAATATCGCTGATTATAATTAATTAATTCAGCATTTATACTGCATCTCAGCCTCAACCTCCACTAATGTGCCAAGATGGCACAGTATTTATTAGAAGGCTGTAGTACAGTGTAAAAAGTCTAAGTTCCCATCATGTGTCACTGCTAAGATTTCAACAGAATATCTACACTCTCCAACCATCCCCTTTCAGCCCCTCATATACTAAAGCAAACAGTACTTAATTTTGTTTAAATACAAGAGGGACCTAACTCCAGTTTCCTTGCATTATTTTTTTAAAATCTCTCTTCTTAGGGTTGAGTGAAGACTAGAACTCAGGTACCAGCTGAACTCCAGGAGACTGGAGCTGAGTAATAACTCAAGAAGATCATTTTGACTCTCCCGCTTTAGCATCCTCCCTTCTGCCAGTTCCTCAGATGCCCAGCTCAGGGCCAAACATCTTTGTTTGTGTTCTGTGGGAATCCATTAAAGGAGAAATGAAAAGGGCTAGGGGTACAGCATGAGGCAAGAGTGAGGAAAAAGGGGAAAGGCAGGTCTATGATTCTTCCCCAGGCACCAAAGACAAGTCAGACATTTTTCTCTGAATCTTTATGATTTTTTTCTTTTATTACTACAGAGATGAAATGAGAAGTAAGAACACTGTCGGAAAACTGCAAAAATAAATGATTGATCCGTCCCAAAGAAAGTTTAGTGTATTGCCTAAGGGGTGGTGAGTGGAGAGAAAATAAATGGAGAAGCCAAATCTAGTGTGTTATAAATGCAATTCATTGGCCACTTATCACATAATTGACACCAGGGTTAATGGATTTACATTTCTAGCATACTGTCTTCTCAAAGCCCCATGGAGGAGATATTATTATGGACTTTACAAATGATGAAACTGAAGCTTAAATTCACTTAAGCTTCTTGTCCAAAATCATGCAGCAAATAGATAAAAGAGTCAGTTCCATGGAAGTACCAACACTATCCTGATCTCTTTGACTCCACATCCACATTCTTACTATTCTGACTTTCTACACTACACTGCTTCTCAGTTTTGGCTTCAGATATTTCTATTAGTGCAGTTTATCATGACTCTAAATTATCTAGAAACTTCAACCTTGCTCTCTCTATATAGTATATTTGTATATCATAGTGCTTGGGTTCTAACTTTTCTGGGTGAAATGCTGCAGGACACATCTAAGTTTGTGCCAAGAATGCATTTTCTAATTTTTTTTTTATTGTAATAAAATACGTGTAACATAAAAGCCAGTTTTATGCCATTTTAACTATTTTAAGTATGCAATTCAATGGCATTAATTACATTCACAATGTTATACAACTATCACTACTCTTTCTAAAACTTTTCCACCATCCCAAACAGAAACTCTGTACCCATTAAACAATAACTCCCCATTTCCCCCTCCTTCCAACACTTAGTAACCTCTAAACTACTTTCTGTCTCTGTGAATTTGGCTATTCTATATATTTCATATCAATGAAATGATTTTTTTTGGTCTTGTTTATTTCACTTAGCTTAGTTCACCCAAGTTGTACCATGGATCAGAATTTCATTCCTTCTTATGTCTGAATAATATTCCATTGTATGGATATACCACATTTTGCTTATCCATTCATCTACTGATGGACAATTAGGCATTTCACTTTTTGTCTACTGTGAATAATGCTGTAGTGAAAATTGGCCTAGGTATTTTTTTCAGTCTCTGTTTTCAATTCTCGTGGATATATACCTAGGAGTAGAATTGCTGGGGTTTATGGCAATTCTATATTTAACTTTTTGAGAAACTGCCAAACTGTTTTCCACTGCAGCTGTACCATTTTACCTTCCCACCATCAATGTACAATGTATTTCCGTTTTAAAAAATTATCATAGGCTTCCTAGTAGGTGGAAGTGATATCTCACTGAGGTTTTTTGTTTTTTGGTTTTTGTTTTGATTTAAATTTATTTATCTTTGGCTGCATTATCTTCATTGCTGTGCGCAGGCTTTTCTCTAGTTGCAGCGAGCGGGGCTACTCTACGTTGCGGTGCTTGGGCTTCTCATTGCGGTGGCTTCTCTTGTTGCATAGCACAGGTTCTAGGCACACGGGCTTCAGTAGTTGTGGCTCACAGGCTCAGTAGTTGTGGCTCACGGGCTCTAGAGCGCAGGCTCAGTAGTTGTGGCGCACGGGCTTAGCTGCTCCACGGCATGTGGGATCTTCCTGGACCAGGGCTCGAACCCATGTCCCCTGCATTGGCAGGCAGACTCTCAACCACTGCTCCACCAGGGAAGCCCCTCACTGAGGTTTTGACTTGCATTTCTCTGATAACTAATGATGTTGAGTATCTTCTCATATGCTTGCTGGGAATTTGTTTACCTTCTTGGAGAAACGTCTATTCAAAGCCCTTTCTCCATTTAAAAAAATTGATTTGCTTGTCTTTTGGTTGAGTTGTAGGGTATATATATATATATATATATATATATATATATATATATATATATATATATATATATTCTGGGTATTAAACCTTTCTCAAATATATGATTTGCAAATATTTTCTCCTTTTATTTATATACTCTTTTTTCTTGATAATATCTTTTAATGCACAGTTCTTTAAAATTTTGATGAAGTCCAATCTATCTATTTTTCTTTTTTGTGCTTTTAGGATCATATGTAAGAATCCATTGTCAAATTAAAGGTCATGAAGACTTATGCCTATGTTTTCTTCTAATAGTTTTATGATTTGGGCTCATATAGATAGTTGCTGATCCACTTTGAATTAATTTTTGTATATGACATGAGGTAAGAGTCCAATGTCATTATTTGCAAGTGGATATCCAGTTGTCCCAGCACTATTTGTTGATGAGAGTGCATTTTGATTCAGATATCAAATCAGGGTCTGAGGACTGAAATTAGGGGATCAAGAATTAAAGCTGTTATGTCTCTAAGGAGTACTTTATTCACCAAGGGGGTCATATTGACAGACATTTAATACAATAACTATATAATTCAATAACCATTCTAGTCAAACACTCAATTCTTTTCTGATTTTCCCCAGAAAGATCATGGAAAGTTTTGAAATTATAAACCACAACCACAAAGTGTTTTTGTGGTCACAAATGCTTGATTAGGGTGTTAAAAAAATGAGAAAAAAAAATCTACAAGGAAGAGAGAAAATGACCTCAGCAGCAGAACAGGAGATATGAAAAAGAAGTTCTAATGGGGACTTTTGGAAGGGGAAGCCCTCCCTGTTGTCAATGGGCTCTAATTCTTATTTTACAAGAAGAGCATATAAAATTAGTCTTGACTTGGACTGGTGAAAATTTGACCTGGTTAGTAGGGAAGGTTTTCTGAAGTGAGCAGATATCTGAACAGATAAGCCACTGAATTCCTAATAATCAATCAACTTAGTAAGAAAAGTACAGCCCTGAGTGGAACAATGAAGAAAGGACTCTCACCCTACTCAAGAAGGAGATGAAGAGTAAGGATACATATCAGTGAATTTGCTCACACCATTTCTGTATTTCTAGTGTAGCATGGAAGCATCAAATTGAGAAATTGTGGCAAGAATCAACACACGGGTTGGAAAAATGGTATCCTGGGATCATTTCACACTGCAAGCTATCAGATCTTGAACAGCAAGACTCACCTAGACCATGTCTGGTGATGGGGGCTGTGTCTTCCCTGCAATTGGCTCAGAGTCAGGAGTCTTGAGTCTGAACACAAAGGGAAGTAAATCAGCCAGCCATGCTGGGCTGACATAGCAGAAGCAAACAGAAGAGGGTACAGCCCTGTTGGAAAGAAGGCCAGAAACACCTTGCTCCCTGCAGCCATGGCAACTGCTTATCCTATCTCTCTGTGAAAATGGATATCAGGTAAAACCTTTTATTTTTGAAGTCAGTCCTACATTACATTTCTAACTTCTGTTTTCCCAGAGCTAAGGATTTCAAAATCACATACCAGGAGTGTAAAAACAGGACTAAGAGTTGAATTACCACAAAATTTGGTGACAATTTATTTCAA
The DNA here is from genome assembly GCF_011762595.2 of Tursiops truncatus. Classification (NCBI taxonomy): domain Eukaryota; kingdom Metazoa; phylum Chordata; class Mammalia; order Artiodactyla; family Delphinidae; genus Tursiops; species Tursiops truncatus. The sequence goes on along the minus strand of NC_047048.1, from coordinate 52,673,123 downwards.
GAAATGGTGGCAATAGAAAGGACAATTTCAAATTCTGTCAGTGGTTCATGGTCATCACACATGGTCATCTATTTATGTCACTTATAGCAAAAAAGAAAACAGTATGAAGGAACAGAGAATCAAGAAATATCACGTTGTGACTCTCTTAGATATAGTAGATGAGTCTGAGGCCCTGGGTTTACATTCTTCCAATCCACTCGGTATCTGAATCAAGGCAGCAGCTGTTCTGGGGGAAAAAAAAAAGTGTTAGAAATACAAAGAGTTGGTAGAGTTGTCAGAAAGAGAAAGACTTTCAGGACACGAAGTGACGAGACTAAAAAGTTTGCATCATACCTTAATGTTCCATTGCTTGATATTTATATATCTATATTGCTGATTAGAGTTTCCTAGTCAGCTTCAGATTTTCACCAGGTCCTTGCAACACTTGGGGAGCTACACTTAGTGAGACAATATGTTGAAATATATTGATGTTTCATTGAACATCCACAGAAACAAATTTTCTTAAATGTCAATACTTTTTTGTGTGTTAGTAGGGCTTCATCTCTCATTTAAAACAAAATGGCCCTCATTTGAAAACCAAATATCAAGGAAAAATAAACTCATGAAAGAGGCAGGAATACTTTGGTATTGGCTATTTCAAAACGTGATGAGAAGTGACCTGAGAGGAAATATTTTTATTTTCTCTTCACCAATAGTTAAAACACTAAGTAAGGCTGGAAGAATTGTTGAGCCCTGAGTCTTAGCTCCTTTGCACCAGGGTTTCCTTGTTCACACCCAGCCAAGTAAAACAAGATTAACTTTCTTGAAACGCTGTTTTCATCTCATTACTTCCCGATTCAAAACTCTTAATTTCTTCTCTATTGGTCATTAGAGAATGTCATTAATAATACATTTTTAGTACTAAAAGAGATCTAAATATATATTTAATCCAACCATCTGTCCCTTTGACAAAAAGGAGAAACAAATTCCCAGAGAAACTAAGTGAATCATTCAGGTCACACAGTTAGTTATTGAGGGATCCAGGCCTAGAACTGGTTCTGACTTCCATTCATGGACTTTTTTTTGGAATTTCATCACCTCAGGGTATGCAGAACCCCACAGCAAGACTCAGTGTTCCCTTTCAGCTTTATAGTCAGTGCTTATCTCCTCTAAATTGCCCTCCTTACAGTTCTTCAAATAGCCCCAGGCCTGAAATATCTTCCCTTATTTTTTTTCTCTATTCAAATATCTTCCCATGTTAAAATAAGGCTGTAGCCTTATTTCCTAGGAATTCTTCCTGAGCAACTCCAGTCTCAGGAACAATTAATATTAGTTACACTCATTTGCCATGTTTCCCACTTACTTTTATGTATATATAAAAGCTTATGACAAACATAAGGCTGTAAACTTTCAGAAATAACTTTTTTCTTATATATCTCTATATCCATAATCACTCTATCACATTATTTAAATATTTAGAATACATTTATATTTGCCAAATGACACAAATGAATGGATAATATTGTGGATTTCTTCTGTTGTATGTATATAAGAAGTCTCAAAATTCCATAAAATGCAAAGTTGTAATATAAACAACATCACTCTATCTTTTGGGCTAAAATTAGGATGATTATACATTTGCTGTTGGAATTTTTCTTTATAGAAAGTTGAGATGGGTATAAGTAAGGAGTGCTTTTAAGAGAAAGGATCTAAGATTAAAAGGTTAAGAGACTTAACCAAAATCAAGTTTGTTTCTAACTAAAGTAAAAATCCAAGGCTTTTAGGGCTTTCTGTCTATTCTCCCCAACCTTTCAAACTTACTTTCATAAATTCTTCTTTTACAGAATTAGACTCACAGTATCCTTTTGAAACCCAGTGGTTATGTGGCAACCAGATCATTCTCACTATGTGTCAGTTGGTACCTCACCAATGTCCTCTATTTAAAATGAGGTTATGCACACAGACAGATTTCAAATGAATGGAGATATCACTAGTTTTGCTGTTTTGGCCAAAGTTCTTAGCACCAGTCTTGTACTTTAATCTGCCACTACGGTTTAGTTCCCATAGTTACCAAAGATGAAAATCCCATTGTTACTTAAGATGAAAATCAGCTGGACACATAGTGCATATTTTCAGCAGACCATTTATATGAACAAATGCCAAAAATCTGCTAAAAAACAAAATTCAACTGGGTAAAGTTAAAGACCTAATTGGCTTTATTCAGTGATTCATAAATTGGGCAGCATCCCATCTAGCAAATAGAAAGGCACTTGGAGGAGCTGTACAAAATGGAATACTTTTATAGGCAGAAATAGGAGAGGTATAAGGAAAGCGCAGATTGTTTCAGGCAAGGTCATCTTCTTTTAGGGGACAAAAGGGGTCTATCAGGTAGATTACCTCACTAGGGCTGACCAGAAAGTGCCAAACTGACCAATTAAGATTACATTCCTGGAGGAGGTTGAAACTGCAGTTAAGTTAGGTATTGTCTCCATTTCATGATGTGGACTTAGCACAAGTGACTCTGTTTTGGGCCTGTTGTCTCCTTTTTAACAGTATAGGTTAAAATCTCCTTACAAGTTGCCCATCACCTTATTCAGCAAAGCAGCTTCATTTCTGGGAATAAAAGGGAAGAGACTTGACAGAAGAATTGGAAATGTTGATGATCAAATGAATTCTACAGAAGAGAGAACTAGGAAAGTGACAAATCTATAAATGGTTTTGAAAATGAATCTTATCAAGGGAAGGACCAATTCTCTTCATCAGCAAAATGGAAGAATGGATAGAGAAATTTTTTGAAATATGTGGAGAGTTTAGACAAAAGCAAAAATTCAGCTTTTTAATAGATAATAAATATATTTATTTATATATATCTACATCATTCTGTACTGGTAACTCTATATTTGCCTTTCTACTTATCAAAACTAAGGCAGTTTCAACAAGGTTAATTTAAATAAGTCTTCCCCAAGGTTTAACTGGGAATGGTTTAGTAATATTTCTCCCATGATCCATGTGATCTTCACATGATTGAGTCAGTTAATGATCACATGAGAACCAGCTGAACCTCAAAAAAGAGGCTGACACTTGTTATATAGTGACAGATTATTAGGAGATATTAAATAATATGTTTTTCCTCACTTCCTATTTGCATGTAATCAACACCAACTTAAGCTGTGGGACATTACGTCCAATTACCCGAAAGAGAGGCAGAGTTAAAAAATAATAATAATAATTTCAATCAGATTCCCAGCAGGAAACAAATATTTGAAGAGAGTTTTATGAAGGAAGTACAGATGACCCTTGAACAACACTGGTTTGAACTGTGTGGCTTCACTTATCATGAATTTTTTCAGTAAATACATACTACTGTATGTATTTATACTGTATTTTATATATATATATATATATATATATATATATACACTGTATTACACAGTCTGTACTTAGTTGAATCTTTGAATGTGGTTACCACTCTATGGAGGGTCGACAGGAAAGTTATACACAGATTTTCAACTGCAGGGCTGGGGTGGTGGTGTTGTTGGGTGTCAGTGCTCCTAACCCCCACATTTTTTTAAAGGTCAATTGTGAGTACACAGGTCAGTATTGGGTTGAGGAAACCAACAAAAGATGTGAAAGCACCAGGAACAACACTGAGGAGATCTTGTGAGCCGTAGGCTTGTTACTCCCCCAGCAAGAGCAGTGCAAGGCGTTACTATGACCATGCCTAGTGGAATGGAGTCACTGCTAGGACTATGGCCTGGCAGGGAGTGAGGAAAGAAAATAATTACCCTAACATCTTTCTCCTGGTTCTTTCTAAAGAACTTCCAGTCTTTTGTAAATGTATTCCATGCCTAAACCCAGTAGGAAGCCAGAGGGCATGAAAACACAAATGTTGCAATTTGTAGAAGATAGTTTTCTGGGGTAAAGATTAGTACAGAAAAAAAATTTAAGAGGGGCAAAAAGAGAATAAACAGCACACCTGGATTTTAAGTCCTACAACTTTTTCCTAAAAATCTAATTTGGACTGCAGTTTCTGGGAAAATAGAGTAGACATACTTTTCCCCATTCCCCCCACTAAGTATAATTTTAAAGTCTGGACACATTACTTTCTCTCTCTCTCTTTCTCTGTCTGTCTCTCTCTCTTTCAGACACACACACACAGCACACACACACACACACACACACACACATCTGAAAACTGTAGAAAATAGGGAACTCAGGACACAAGAAGCTACATGATGATGAGTTCCCTGTTTTCTTTTTACTTCATATATCCCAAATTTGGAGCTGATGAATCTGTCCAGAAAGGTCAATCATTGCAGAAAAAAGAGCCACAATGAAACTCTTCTCTTTCTAGCCAAAGAAAGGGGCAACCTAGCAAGACCAAAAAAAAAAAAAAAAAAAAAAAAACTCTAAGTTAATGACAGGTCTACTCTACCATATTAAAAAACAAAACAAAACAAAACCTGTTATCCCACTCCAACCCATACTGGCAAAGACTGAGTGGTGAGCTGAGATATCCAACCTCACTGGCTGTAACAAGGCATCTCAAAACTTTTCTTGGGTTTTAGTCAGAGAAGACTAAGTAGTAGGCAAAATATTCATCCTTCGCAATGATAACAAGCTTCCTCTTCCCCCAAAATGGCTGTGATGGACAATTGGAGAGCCAGGACTTCCATCCCCACCAGCACTAACTAAGTGCCTCAACTGTCCCTGCTGGGGTGATGTGAGAAGGAGACCCAGTAGAGAGTCAGGACTTTCACTGCCATCAAAAATATACCTATCCCTCCACTATGGTGTCTGTGAGGCCACATGGAGAGCAGTACTGATGCATTCACTACTCCCTCCAACCAGGGACATATCAGTAGAGGCCAAAGAGGAAGCCAAAATTCCTACCCCACCAAGAAACAATGAGGGGTGGAGTTATCAGTGGAGACCCAGACTTCATTACTTCCACCTGGCTGTAATGAAGTGGTGCCTCTTCTTCCCATATCAAAGTTGTATCAGAACAAGCCAACTAAAATTAAAAGTTTAAATAATATCCAGAGTCTCATAACATAAAGTCAAGATTTCAGTTGAAAATTATTCATCACACCAAGAACAAAGAAGATCTTCAAACTGGATGGAAAGACAATGAACACAAGATGACAGAGATATTATAATTATCTGACATAGATTTTAAAGTAGCCATAATAAAAAAAATGCTTCAAGGAGCAATTATAAGCCACTTGAAACAAATGAAAAAAAACTAAAAGTCTCAGAGATGAAATAGAAGCATAAAGAAGAACCAAATGGAAACTGAACAAAATAAAAAACAAAGAAAAGAAGCTCTGTGAGTAAGCTCAACAGTAAAATGGAGGGAACATTAAAACTAAAAGGCAGGCTCTCAGAATGGGTTAAAAAACATGACCTAGTTATATGCTGTGTAAAAGAAACTCACTTTGCATATAACATTATATAGGGATTGAAAGTAAAAGGATGGAAACAGGTATGTCAAGAAAGCACCAATTAAAAGAAAGCATGAGAGATTATATTAATATTGGTTAAATTAGACTTTAGAGTGGAGAAAATTATCAGAGGTAAAGAGGGATTTATATAATAATACAAAGGCCAATCTTCCAAGAAAACTTATCAATCCTAAATACATATGCACCAACAACATAACATAATTGTAAAATAGGTGAAGCAAAAGCCAATAGAACTGAAAATATAAGTAGACAAATCCATATTTAGAGTTGGAATGTTCAATACCCTTTTCTTAAAAATTAATTTAAAAAACTACACAGGAAATCAGAAAGGATATAGAAAAACTCAACAACATCATCAATCAACAGTGTCTAATAGATATTATATTTATAGAACACCCCACTCAACAACAGTAGAATACACTTTCTTGTCAAGTGCTCACAGACATATACCTAGATAAACCATTTCTTTGATCAAAAAACAAACTTCAAAATTTTAATAAATCTGAAATAATATAGTGTTCTCTAACCACAGTGGAACCAAATTAGAAGTGGATATCAAAAAGATAACACAAAAAATTACAAACACTTGGAAACTAAATCAAAACTACAAATTATACCATTAGTCAAATAGGACGTCTCAGGAGAATTTTTAAAAATACATAAAACTAAATGAAAATCAAAACACAACATGTCAAAACATAGAATATCAAATCAAAAAGCTAAAGCAGTACTGAGAGCAAAATTTGTTGCACCAAATTCATGCATTAGAAAAGAGAAAAAGACTCAAAACAGTCATTTAAGCTCCCATCTCAAGGAACAAAAAGGAACAAACTAAATCCAAAACATCAAGAAGAAAAGAAATAAGAAAATCAAATTGAAAACAGAAAAACAATATAGAAAAATCAATGAAGCAAAGTTCTTTTCTTTGGAAAATTTGATGAAATTGACAAAAAATATAGCAAGAATAACAGAGGAAAAGAGAGAAGACACAAATACCAATATCAGGAATGAAGCAGGAGATAGCACTACAGATCCTGTAGACATTAAAGGGATAATAATATAATACTAGGAATATCTATACACAAATAAATTTGACAATTTAGACAAGGTAGACTAATTCCTTGAAAACCAAAACCCACCCAATATGAAATAGATACCTTGAATTCCCTATAGCTATTAAGAAAATTGAATTTGTAATTTAAACTCTCAATAAAAGAAATCTCTAGGCCCATATGATCTCTTTGGATAAATCTACCAAGCATTTCAAGAAGAACTAACACAGATTTTACACAATCTCTTCTGGAATATAGAAGAGGAGAAAACACTTTTAACTCATTTTGTGATGTTAGTATTATCCTGATATCAAAACCAGACAAAGACAGTACAAAATAAAAAATAAACAAATAAAAATATAGACCAATATCCTCCATGAATATAGATGGATATATATTCATTTGTCCTTAACAAAAAGAAGTCAAAAGAACTAAGTGATATATGAAAAGAATTATACACCATGACAAAATTAAGTTCACTCCAGGGCTGAAAGGCTGGCTCAGTATTCAAAAATCAATCAGTGTAATCCATCATATTAATGAACTAATAAAGAAGAATCATATGATTATATCAATTGCTAAGTAAAAATAATTTGAAAAAATTCAACAACCATTCATGATAAAAATTATCAGAAAATATAACAATAGAGGGGAATCCTCTATTTGGGAAAAAGTCAAGGGTATCTGCTTTCATGACTCTTATTCAACATAGTGCTGGAGGTCTTAGCCAGTGAAATAGAACAGAATCCATCAATATATTGGGTTCACTGTTAGTCTTTACTCCTGATTAGTTTTTCAATTCTATGGATTTGTTCCATTTTGAATATTTCTAATCTGTAATTTCAATGGGATTTGGAGATATTAACAAGCACTCTGAACTATCTTGAACCATCCTAATGCTTTCAGATTTCATGACAAATAATTTATAAATTGTGCCCCAATGTCTTTATTCTGAACAACTCTAACCTCTGGACACTAAATCCAAAAACTTTTTAGTTACAGAAAAAATATGCAAAATTCAATACTCAAATTCCTGTTAGGTGTGGGAAGATTAACTTCTAAAAATCGTACCTAACTACAGCAAGTTATTTTCTTATGATTTCTGTTTTCCAGCTCATTTTAGATTGGTGCTCATCATCCTTTCCCCATTGCTCATTACCACTTGGCACCACTGAAAAATGAGAAAAAAAAATACGTTGTCATCAATGTGGCATATTCCTCATAATAGAGTAAATATTCATATAATGTCACAAAATTTCAGTTTCATATAATATCTGAAGATCATATTCCTATGTTAATTTTAATGCTTTTTCCGTGAAGTAGTAATTTGGAATTTGTCAAAGTCCTCATTTTGATGAAGGAAGAGACATAATATATTCATACAAACAAGAGACCAAAACAAAGGTTTCATCTAGCAGAGAGAGTTGAAGTGGAATCCAGAGGGTCATGAGTTTCCAATGGTATTGTGTTTTCAGTTCATGATTTAGATGTGAATCTCCTGGACTAGCCTAGGAGGGAAAACTTGATCAAGGGCTTCACAATTTGTTGCTGAATTAATTTGGTCTTACAAAGGATAAGACCTTCAAACAAATATTTGAGTACAAATCAATTAATTCTGAGGCGCAGTGACACATGGTTAGGAAAGTAGGGAAGTGATACAAGAAGACAGTTAGTAAAAGATGTATTATTAAGTCACCCATTAGAGTGGTGACTCAAGATTAAATCACAAGGAAACTGTCTCTCTTTTCACTAAGAAGTGAGGGAAATGGGGTGTTTATATATCAACTTTTAGTCATTGATTCTTTACTCACATGGATGTTAATTTTTTTGGCACTTTTATTCTGCCACTCACACAAGTGAAACAACATTTACAGTTCCTGAAGAGGAAAACAATTACAAAGAGATGCAGATGCTGGCAGCTGGAAACCAGTGGAAGCTCACTGAAAGATCTAAGGGACACCAGCTGGTCACTGACAACGATGAAAATGTCTCTAGAGTTACCAAGTTTTATTATAAGGTTAAACCCTGTTTGAAAAATCAAAGACATACCCCAAATCCTGAACCCTAAGTACTGTTATAAATTATTTGACCTATTCCCAAACTCGTATGGACTCCTAGAATTAAAATTCTTGCTTAGGCCCTACCCTGCAAAAGCAATTACACTTTGAAAAATATTCTAAAATTCTCATTGAAGATACATGGGGCCTAAAGACTGTTTGAGAGCTGTCTACACTCACAAAACATAGACTTGAAATATACTGTGGGTTGATTTGATCTGCTCTTTTAACAAATCAACTAAGTGCCTGTTAAATGTCAGACACTGGAGAATGCTGGGGTACAACAATTAATAAGACAAATTGACAGACACAAGTATGAACACATTATGAAGGGAAAATTTGAGGAATCGTGGAAGAAGAGTCCACTTTAGTCATATTTGCATGTAACTTTAATAAAAATATGCAGGTTGAGTAAAGGAAGGACTCATTTTCATCATGCCAAAATTCTACTAATTCAAGAATTTCTTCTAAATTCAGACAGTTTTTATAGACTTCAGAAGCCCAAACTTCTGATTCTGACTCCCAAAATCTTTGGCAATATAACCTCAGTTGACTTTTATGATGCATTTCTTGCCATTTCCTAAATTAACCATTTGTTTTTATCATGCTAGTGCACCATGGCTACCAAGCACCCATTTTACATCTGTCTCTAGAATATGCCTCCCATATTCTTTAAGTCCAATGATTCTCTTCAATTTTCAGTGTTCACCTGTGACCTCTTTCAAGCAGAACTGTCTCTCTCTCCTTCAAATGTTTCTAAAAGCATATTGTACCCCTCACGTGGTATAGTATTTTGTGTGTACATGTATTATGCATGCATTTTTATACATGGCATGTATTCTTACCAAACACATGAATATACACCTACTTGGCAGAAATTAAATCCTACATTTCTTAAGAAACCTATTGTTCTTGTTACCAAATATGTGATAGACACTAAAAATTAATTATTGTTATTATTTTTATTATTTGCTAATTGACTGAAATAAAAAGAACCACTGAATAACAATCTAGAGTAGATGTCAAGGCTAGATGCCTTGTGGATGTGGATAACTCTTAAGCAGCTATTAGACCACACATCTTTTCAAGTGAGTCATTTGGAATATTTTTCAAAACATGCTCTTTGTTACAAACTATCTTGACAAAATTCCATTAAAATTGATTCAGGTTATTGGCAGAAGGAGAGTTCTTTTAAATTCTGTTTGTAGCTTAAGAAATAAGAATATTTTGCTACCTGAAGACACAAGGTTTTGCTCATCCCATTACCTAACTTTAAATATTCTGTTGAGATGCTGCCCCAAAGTAAGACCTCTTTTTATTTGCTGCAATGTTCACTCTGGCTCCAGATCCCTCAGAAAGCCAAAACCTATGAAATTATCCACAATTTTTTCTTCCCCTAGGGGAAAAATAGTCCCTCATTTTACATGGAATAATAAGTTGTCTTCATTTGCAATGAACCTTTGATTGGCATCTCTGGACCACGTTGAGATCTCTGAGGCAATTTCTTCAAAAGCAGCAGCTGCTTCAAGATTTCTCAGGGATTTCTGTTCCCCTCAGATTTCCTGCATAATGGCTGCTTTTTTTGGATTAGATCCCAGAGGCACTGTTTCAGTTATCAAAAGATGTGCCTCCATTAGGGAAAAAGAAATGCTCTAATTTAACTATGTATCTTCCATTGACAGTAGCTGAAGCAGAGCGTCTTTCTGCATTCAAAATGAAGTCCTCTAGTTACTCATTTCAACTTGACTTGAGGCTTTTCAAATATGTATTTTAATTTGAAACACATTTCTGAATGTTACTGGTATCTCGTTCATGTTCTGAATTCTATGAGAGGTTTTGAAACCTTAAAATTGCTGTGAAGAATTACTTCTTTGGAGGTACATATCTGAAATGCTGGCGGGGGTAAGAGGAATAGATTTTGTGGGTTCTCATCTTCAGGATTTCAAGGGAGATCCCTCTCTCAAATATCTGAAAAGTTAGAGGGTCTTTTAGCCAGAATGAAATCAACACACATGACATAAAATGGTAGTCAAAGTTTCTATAATATCCTGGTGGGCAAAATATGACATAGTTTTATTTTTTAATTCTTTATAGATATCACATTACAGAAAGGTTTTGTTATATGTCTTATGTTATGCATAATAATGGAATTTTAAATAGAATTCTTAAAGTCCTGGGCAATAGTTCTCCTGAATATGCCACCAACTTTGCAAACTCAAGTTTGAAACAGAATTAAAAATCCCCACCTCTACTCAATATTCTGTAATGATCTATACAGGAAAATAATCTAAAAAAGAGTAGTTATATGTATATGTATAACTGATTAGCTTTGCTGCATAGCAGAAACTAAAACAACATTGTAAATCAACTATACTCCAATAAATGTTTTTTAAAAATCCTTACCGCAAACACATTATTCATTACTTCTAAAAATAAAATAACATGTGTGTGTCTATATGTGTACTTAAGATGTCAACAACTTTCAATTACTCAGGCTAAGAATGTTAAAGTTATTTTTACTTCTTTATTTTCTTGGTCCTCAGTCCAATCTTGGGACCTCATAATCCCAAAATTCTAGTCTGTATTAACATGCACAAAATTTTTCTCTATTTTGTTTTCTCTGCCACTGCTATAATTTGGGTATTTGTTATCTCCTAAAAATTAATATAATAATAATATTGATTATTGTAATCAGATTGGGAAAATAATGCATATGCTTTGCATATGCTTTCTAGAACATATGGAAAACACAGAAATGAGGCTATATATATATATATATCCTATTCATTCTCCAGAATCAAGAAACAAAACACAGACTATATTATATTTTCTTTAACTCTTATGTATGTGTATTCATATTTTTAATGACTGCACAGCAGTACATACTAAAGGTGTGTCAAAATTTATTTAATCATTCTCTTATTGAAAGAATTAGGCTGTTTTCAATTATTCCCAATTGCCTATGTTGCCCATAGACAATATTATACATAAAAATTTTTCCATATCCCTGTTTATGTCTTGTATCTAGATTCCTTGAAGTGGAATGATTTGGTAAGAGTACAAACTATTTTACTTTATTCTATTTTTATATTCTTCTCCTTTGTTTTTTTCAAAGAAAATATTCAGACATTTAGAATTTATTATGGTTTATATTTTGAGGGCTTTTTATTTTTTTTAACATCTTTACTGGAATATAATTGCTTTACAATGGTATGTTAGTTTCTGTTTTATAACAAAGTGAATCAGCTATACATACATATACATATACATATATCTCCACATATCTTACCTCTTGCATCTCCCTCTCATCCTCTCTATCCCACCCCTCTAGGTGGTCACAAATCACCAAACTGATCTCCCTGTGTTATGCGGCTGCTTCCCACTAGCTATCTATTTTACATTTGGTAGTATATATAAGTCCATGTCACTCTCTCACTTTGTCCCAGCTTTCCCTTTCCCATCCCTGTGTCCTCAAGTCCATTCTCTACATCTGCCTTTTTATTCCTGTCCTGCCCCTAGGTTCTTCAGAACCTTTTTTTTTAGATTCCATATATATGTGTTAGCATAAGGTATTTGTTTTTCTCTTTCTGACTTACTTCACCCTATATGACAGACTCTATGTCCATCCACCTCACTACAAATAACTCAATTTCGTTTCTTTTTATGGCTGAGTAATATTCCATTGTATATATGTACCACATCTTCCTTATCCATTCATCTGTCGATGGACACTTAGGTTGCTTCCATGCCCTGGCTATTGTAAATAGAGCTGCAATGAACATTTTGGTACATGACTGTTTTTGAATTATGGTTTTCTCAGGGTATATGTCCAGTAGTGAGATTGCTGGGTCACATGGTAGTTCTATTTGTAGTCTTTTAAAGAACCTCCATACTGTTCTCCAAAGGAGGCAAGAATATACAATGGAGAAAAGACAGCCTCTTCAATAAGTGGTGCTGAGGAAACTGGACAGCTCCATGTAAAAGAAGGAAATTAGAACACTCCCTAACACCATACACAAAAATAAACTCAAAATGGATTAAAGACCTAAATGTAAGGCCAGACACTATCAAACTCTTAGAGGAAAACATAGGCAGAACACTCTATGACATACATCACAGCAAGATCCTTTTGACCCACCTCCTAGAGAAATGGAAATAAAAACAAAAATAAACAAATGGGACCTAATGAAACTTCAAAGCTTTTGCACAGCAAAGGAAAACATAAACAAGGTGAAAAGACAACCCTCAGAATGGAAGAAAATATTTGCAAATGAAGCAAGTGACAAAGGATTAATCTCCAAAATTTACAAGCAGCTCATGCAACTCAATATCAAAAAAAAAAAAAAAACCCAATCCAAAAATGGGGAAAAGACCTGAATAGACATTTCTCCAAGGAAGAAATACAAATTTTCAACAAACATATGAAAGGATGCTCATCATCACTAATCATTAGAGAAATGCAAAGTAAAACTACAATGAAGTATCACCTCACACCAGTCAGAATGACCATCATCAAAAAATCTACAAAGAATAAATGCTGGAGAGGGTGTGGAGAAAAGGGAACCCTCTTGTACTGTTGGTGGGAATGTAAATTGAGGGTGTTTTAAAAGAGCAAAGTTTTTCTTTCATTATTCATTGATTAATATATTAATTTGTGACTTGTCCTTGGTGACATTTTATGTGCTATGCATGTGTCTATTACAGGTCTTTTTTTATGAGTGTGCATTTGACTTTGTTGATCTGACTTTCCATTATTACACAAAGTACATCATCATTTTGTTAGCATTTACTAAAAGAAGTTTTAGTATTTGGTAGGGAAAGGTTTTTTAAAAAATGAATATTTGTTATTTTTTTTTCTTATATTCTCACTTTTTTGCTCTTCCAGATTATTTTGGAATCATTACATCAAGTTTCTATATGTTAGGAACTGATTTTTTTTTTTAATAGACAAAAAAAAAAGAGCAGTTTGAGAGAGCAGTTTTAGGTTCACATCAAAACTGAGCAGAAAGTATAGAGAGTTTCCATATACTTTCTGCTGACCTCATATATGCATAATCTCCCCCATTATCAGTACTCCCTGCAAGAGTTGTATATTTGTTATAATTGATAAACCTACATTGATACATTGTTATTGCCCATATTCCATAGTTTACATTACTGTTCACTCTTGGTGTTGAATACTCTATGGTTTTTGAAAAATATGTAATGATGTCAATCCACCATTATATTTTCATACAGATTATTTTTACTGCCATAAAAACTTCGTACTCTGCCTATTCATCTCTCCCTTCCCTCAATCCCTGGCAACCATTGATCTTTTTACTGTCTATAGTTTTGCCAGTTTCAGAATGTCATACCGGAATCAATTGGAATCAATTGTCTTTTTTCACTTAGTAATATGCATTTAAGTTTCCTTCATGTCTTTTCATGGCTTGATAGCTCATTTCTTTTTAGTGCTAAATAATATTCCATTGTACGGATGTAGTAGAGTTTACTTATCTATTCACCTACTGAAGGACATGGTTGCTTCCAATTTTTGGAGGCTTTATAAGTGAAGCTGCTATAAATTTCCATGTGCAAGTTTTATGGAGGTAAATTTACAACTCACTTGAATAAATAACAAGGAGCACAATTGCTAGATGATATGGTAAGACTTCCTAAAAACTTGTCAAATTGTCTCTCAAAGTGGCTGTAGCATTTTGCATTCTCACTAGAAATGAATGAGAGCTCTTGTCACCCACATCCTTGCTGGCATTTTGTGTTATTAGTTTTTTTTGGTTTTTAGGTGTACAGTAATATCTTATTGTTTTTTTAATTTGCAATGCTCTAATGACATATGATGTTGATCATGTTTTCATATGTTATTTGCCATCTGTATATATTCTTTGGTGAGTTTTTCATTCATATCTTTTGTACTTTTTAAAAATTGGGTTGTTTATTTTCTTAGAGTTGAGTTTTAAAAGTTCTTTGTATATTTTGGATACAAGTCCTTTATCAGGTATATGTTTCACAAACATTGCCTACCAGTCTGTGGCATGTCTTTTCATTCTCACAATGGTATATTTTACAGAGCAAAAGGATCTTGTTGGCTTTTTTTTTTAACTTTTATGATGTCCAACTTATTATTTTTTTCTTTCATGGATCATGCTATTGGTGTTGTATCTAAAACACAACATCAAACCCAAGGTCACACAAATTTTATCCTATGCTATCTTTCAGAGGTTTTACAGTTAAGCATTTTACACTTAGGTCTAGGATCCACTTTCAGTTAATGTAAAGGTGTAAAGCCTATGTCTAGTTTATTTTTTTTCCAAGTGTGGATGTTCAGTTATTCCAGTACATTTTTTAAATAGACTATTCTTTCTCCATTGAATCACCTTTTGTCAAACGTCAAATGTTAATTGACTGTATTAGTGGAGTCTATTTCTGTAGTCTGTATTCTGTTCCATTTATCTTCTTGTGTCTTCTTTGACCAACACCACTGTTATTATTATATCTTTATAGTACGTCTTTTTTTTTTTTTTTTTTTTTTTTTTTTTTTGCGGTACATGGGCCTCTCAATGTTGTGGCCTCTCCCGTTGCGGAGCTCAGGCTCTGGATGCGCAGGCTCAGCAGCCATGACTCATGGACACAGCCACTCTGCGGCATGTGGGATCTTCCCGGACTGGGGCACGAACCCATGTCCCCTGCATCGGCAGGTGACTCTCAACCACTGCACCACCAGGGAAGCCCTATAGTAAGTCTTTAAGCTGGGTACTGACAGTCCTCTGACTTTGATCTTTGTCATTATTTTGTTTGCTATTCTAGGCCTTTTACCTTCCAGTAAACC
This sequence comes from Tursiops truncatus, assembly GCF_011762595.2. Classification (NCBI taxonomy): domain Eukaryota; kingdom Metazoa; phylum Chordata; class Mammalia; order Artiodactyla; family Delphinidae; genus Tursiops; species Tursiops truncatus. The sequence goes on along the minus strand of NC_047048.1, from coordinate 52,657,741 downwards.
TTAGAATAAGTCTGTCATCTGAAATAGAATATATATATATATAACTGAATCACTTCACTGTACACCTGAAATAAACACAGCATTGTAAATCAACTATACTTCAATTTAAAAAACACAAACAAACAAAAAAGCACACACAGTGGACTGGGGGGAAAAAAAGAATAAGTTTGTCAATATTCACAAAGTAATTTCTGAGATTTTGATTGAGATTATATTAAATCCTTAGATCAAGTTGGGAAGAACTGACATGTTAGATAGAGAGACAAATACTTTCCTAATCTACTTTAATAAGTTAAACAGTTAGTATGCTAATCTCATCCAGAACACCTTCAGAAATAATTTTTAATCTGGGCTCCCCAGGTCCAGTCCAGTTGACACATGAAATTAATCATCATAGATATAAAGGTACCAGTTTCTCCTCAGTAAGCATTATGTTAGTGGTAGGCTTTTTATCAAGGTGCAGGGGTTCCTTCCTATTCCTGGTTTGTTAAGAGCTTTATTATGAATATGTGTTGGATTTTGTCAAATGCTTTTTATATATCTATTGATATGATTATAGATTGTCCTTCTTTACCTTGCAGATGCAGTGGATTATATTAATCTTCTAATGTTGAACCAGTCTTGCATAACTGAGATAAATCTCACTTGGTTATGGCATATAATTATTTTTTATCCATTGTTGGATTCAATTTGCCAATATTTGTTGATAATTTTTATGTCTATGTTCATGATAGATATTAGTATATTTTTCTTTGCTTATAATGTCTTTATCTGGCATTAGGTCAATGCTGGCCTCATAGTATGAGTTAGGAAGTATTCATTCTTTTATTTTCTGGAAGAGACTGTAGAACATTGGTATAGTTTCTTACTTGAATGTCTGGTAGAATTCACCAGTGAGCTCATCTGGGCCTGGTGCTTTCTGTTTTGGAAGGTTATTAATTATTGATTGAAATTTTAAAATAGAACTAGATCTATTCAGATTATCATTTTGTGTGAGTTTTGGCAGATTGTGTTTTTCAAAGAATTGGTGCATTTTGTCTAGGTTATCGAATTTGTGAGCATAAGGGTGTTCATAGTATTTCTTTATTATTCTTTTTATATCTGTGGGATCAGTAGTGATGGCCCCTCTTTCATTTCAGATATTAGAAAATTTTGTCTTTTCTATTTTTTTCTTGGTTAGCCTGGCTAACAGTTTTTTACTTTTATTTATCTTTTCAAATAATAAGTCTTTGATTTTGTTAATTTTCTTATTTTCAATTTAATTTACAATTTTTTTTTGTTTTCTTCTTGTTTTATATTGCTTTTCTTTCTTTCTTTCTTTCTTTTAGTTTCTTAAACTGGAAACTTAGATTATTGATTTCAGATCTTTCTTTTCTAATAAATTTACTCAATATTATAAAATTTCCTCTTAGCAATGCTTTCACTGTATTCCCAAATTTGATCTGTTGCATTTTCATTTTTACTTAGTTAAAAACATTTTTTGGTTTTCCTGAGACTTTTTCTTTCACCTATGTGTTATTTGGAAGTGTGTTATGTAATCTCTAGGTACCGTAGGATTTTCTAGCTATCTTTCTCTCATCGACTTCTAGTTTATTTCCGCTGTGGTCTGAAAGCATACTTTATTTGATATCTATTCTTTTAAATTTCTTGAGGTGTGTCTTATGGCCCAGAATGTGGTCTACCTTAGAGAATGTTCTATGTGAGCTTGAGAAGAATCTGATGTATATCATGCTGTTGGCACATGAAATATTCTATAAATGCCTATTAGATATACACACAGACATATGTAGTAGAAGACAATAGAAGATATAATATGCCAATAAATAGTAGTTTATAATCTGTTACAATATATAGAAGCTGATAATGAAGACTATAATATACCATTAAAAGTAATTTAGGGCAAGAAGGAAGATTTATGGATCTCATCATCTATTTGAGGACAGTACTAAGAAATAAGGCAATTATATTTCAGTGTGAAAAATATTTTGATAGATGTATTATGAAAACACAAAGAATATAAACTTTATAGACCTAATGACAATCAAAATAAGATTTAAAATATAAATAGTCAATAGCCAAGAAAGGAGGTTCCGAAGAGTGTTTCAGTCTAAGAAAAGAGAATCTGGGAAGGGTCTAAAGCAATAACAAACATCATAAATTTAAGAAGTTGAAAGGAGATCCCTGGTGTGGTAATGGATAGAGACAAACCTGGAGAAAAGATCTGGAACTGAGTTATTCTAGGTGTAATGAGAAGATATTTATGGGCTTTAAGTGTGAGAGTGACATGTTCAGTGTTTAAAGTCAACAGGATTCTGGCTATTGATGAAAAAGTGGATTAAAGGTGAGGATAGACTGAAGTCAAACAAACTAAACAATTGCTTCAATAGTTCAAGTAAAATATGGTGGAAATCTGGACAAGAATAATGGCAGCAGTGAAACTAGACCTCTTAGTTGAGATTCTATTATTTTGAAACATTTCTTTACGTCCTTTGTGGCAGTTTATATTTTCCACAGATGGTTGCGGCCATATGTCCCATGCTTCATGTTCTTCCACAATGGAGTCTTCTTCCCTCATCAAGAGGCAAAGTCTCTTTTCCCTCCAGCTGACTCAGTGATGGATTTACTGATTTACTTGATCAACAGAATATGACAGAACTGGCTTCATGGTCTTCAAGATTAGGTCATAAGAATGTTTGTGGCTTCTGCCTGAGTCTTTTGGAATGCTTGTCCTTAACACATTCCCTCTCAGAGCCCACACCTTACTGTCAGAATCCAAATCCCCATGGACATGTCTCATTGGCACCCTCCGTGAGAGTCTCAGCTGAAATCCTGAGTGACAGTTGGCAACAACTGCCAGCCATCCTAACTGCTTTGTCCAGTTGAGCCTTCAGATGAATGCAGTCCCTGCTGACACCTGATTAGACTACATGAGCGACCCTGTGATAGAACTGCCCAGGTGAACTCAGGTAACCACAGAAATTTAAAAGATAAAAATCAATTATTATTTTGTCACCAAGACCTGAGATGTTGTATTCCACAGCAACAAAAAGTGCCTTCAACACTTGCCATAAGCAGGTCCTACCCTTCCTATCCAAATGTATTTCCCACACCTCCTTGCCCTACCTCCTTAATCTGTTGCTGATCAACTAAAATTGACTTCATTTGGTCAAATGATTCTTCTCCTTGAAGTTTCAATAGCAAAACACCAAAGTCTGTGGATCTTCCAAGGAAATATTTTTTTCTGCCCACTAGAGAGTAGAAAAAGAAATTACTTCTGAGAAAACAATATTAAAAGGAGTGAATTTACTAATTATGTGTTCCTGTTGTACATCTTTTATTCTCAGAGTGAGGTATTTGATTATTTTATCTTGAATTTCTTGCTCATTTTCAGGCAAGAGTCAGCTAAATTAGAGACACAAAGATAAGTAAAGACACTCTCACCAGGGATAAACCAAATTAAAATAAAAACAATATCTTTGAAGCTTAATATTCTACACGTGTAGGTCAGTATCTTTATTTACTTAATTTTCCATTTAATATTCCAATTTGAGAGAAATGCTGAACTGTGTCCAATATGTATTACATATTCTTCATCTAATTATAATTTGGTATCTAACATTATTGTTGAAATTCAATGCTATGGGATTTTTTTTTTTTTTTTGGTTAAATTAAAAACACAGAAACTGATGTTCTGAAGATGAGAGTATGTTACAAAATGAAAGCCAAACTTGCAAAATTAATTGTGTTCATGCACACAGTAATTATCCCACACTGTTTATTCTCATGCATTCCTACTGTCTAGTCAGAGCTTAAAACTTTCTTGTCTTCTAAAAAATTGGAATTAGATGAGAATAGAAGATTAAAATACAGGCATACCTGGCTTTATTGTGCTTTGCCTTATTGCACTTCACAAACAAACATGTTTTGTTTCTTACAAACTGAAGTTTTGTGGCTACTCTGCATGAAGCAAGTCGATCAGCATCACTTTTCCAATAGCATTTGCTCACTTCTGTCCTCTGTGTTACATTTTGGTAATTCTCACAATATTTCAAACTTTTTCATTATTATTATATTCGTTATGATGATCTGTGATCAGTGATCTTTGATGTTACTATTGTAATGGTTTGGGGGAACCACAAACTGTGACCATATAAGATGGAGAACATAATCAATAAATGTGTATGTTCTGACTGTTCCACTAACCTTTCTGCTGTCTCTCTCCCTCTCCTCAGGCATCCTTATTTGCTGAGATAAAACAATATTGAAATTAAGCCAATTAATAACCCTACAATGGCCTCTAAGTATTCAAGTGAAAGGAAGATTTTCACATCTTTCACTTAAAATCATAAATCAGATGGAGAATAACAAATGTTGTATGATTTTACTCCTGTGAAGTATCAAAAACAAGCAAACAAACAAAAATAAAATAAATGAACAAACTAAACAAAAGCAAATATAAGTCCAGAGAACAGAGTGGTGGTTACCATAGGGGAAGGGGCAGGGGGGAGGGCAAAATGGGCAAAGGAGATCAACTATATTTTGCCAGATGGAAATTTTTGGTGTGAACATTCTGTACTGTATACAGAAGTAGAAATATAATGGTGTACATATTAAACATATAATGTCATAAACCAATGTTATCTCAATAAAAAAATAAATCTAAAATTTTTAAAATGCATTTGAAAAAAGCTAGAAATGATTAACCTGTGAGGAAGGCATGTTGAAAGCTGAGACATGCCAAAAATTAGACCTCTTGTGCCAAACAGTTAGCCAACTTGTGAATGCAAAGGAAAAGTTCTTGAAGGAAATTAAAAGTGATACTCTAGTGAACACACAAATGATAAGAAAGTTAAATGTCTTTATGGCTGACATAGAGAAAGCTTTAGTGGCCTGGATATAAGATCAAATAAGCCACAACATTTCCTTATGCCAAAACCTAATCCAGAGGAAAGCCCTAACTCTCTTCAATTCTATGAAGCCTGAAAGCAGTGAGAAAGCTTCAGAAGAAAAGTCTGAAGCTAGCAGAAATTGGTTCATGAGGTTTAAGAAAAGAAGCTGTCTTCATAACATAAAAGTGCAAGGTGAAGCTGCAAGGGCTTATGTAGAACCTGAAGCAAGTTGTCTAGAAAATCTAGCTAAGATAATTAATGAAGGTGGCTACACAACAGATTGTCAGTGTAGACAAAACAGCCTTCTATTGGAAGAAGATGCCATCTAAGATATTCATAGCTAGAGAGAAGAAGTCAATGTCTGGCTTCAAATCTTCAGAAGACAGACTGACTCTCTTGTTAGGGACTACTGCAACTGGTGACTTCAAGTTGAAGCTAATGCTCATTTACCATTCTGAAAATCATAGTGCCCTTAAGAATGATGATAAATCTAATCTTCTTTTGCTCTATACATGGGACAACAAATGATAGCATGTTTGTTTACAACATATTTGACTGGATATTTTAAGTCCATTGTTAAGAACTACTGCTCAGAAAAAAAAAAAAGATTCTTCTCAAAATATTACTATTCATTGACAATGGAGATACACAATGGCATTCATGTTGTTTTCATGCTTGCTAACACAACATCCATTCTGGAGCCCATGGATCAGGAGTAATTTCAACCTTCAAGGCTTATTATTTAAGAAATACATTTTATAAGGCTATAGCTGCCATAGATAGTGATTCCTCTGATGGGTCCAGGCAAAGTCAATTGTAAACCTTCTGGAAAGGATTCACCAATCTAGATGTCATTAAGAACATTCAGGATTCATGGGAAGAGATCAAAATATCAACATTAGCAGGAATTTGGAAGAAGTTGATTCCAACCCTCACTGATGACTTTGAGGGGTTTGAGACTTGAGTGGAGGAAGTCACTGCAGATGTGGAAAATGCAAAAGAAATAGAATTAGAAATGGAGCCTGAAGATGTGACTGAGTTGGTGTAATCTCATGATAAAATTTGAATGGATGAGAAGTTACTTCTTATAAGCTCATCTATAGATGAGCAAAGAACATGATTTTTTGAGAAGAAACCTAATCCTGATGAAGATGCTGTGAAGACTGTTGAAATGGCAACAAAGATTTTGGAATATTCCATAAACTTAGTTGATAAAGCAGTGGCAGGGTTTGAGAGGACTGATTCCAATTTTGAAAGAAGTTCTACTATGGGTAAAATGCTATCAAACAACATTGCATACAGAAATAAATTTTTCATGAAAGGAAGTCAATCAATGGAGCAAACTTCACTGTTGGCTTATTTTAAGAAGCTGCTACAGCCATTTCAACCTTCAGCACACACTACTTTGATCAGTCAGCAGCCATTAACAATGAGGCAGGACCATCCACTAGCAAAAGATTAACAACTTGCTGAAAACTCAGGTCATGGTTAGCATTTTTTAGCAATAAAATATTTTAATGTATATACATTGTTTTTTTTAGACATAATGTTATTGCACACTTAGACTACAGTATAGTATAAACATAACTTATGTGCACTGGGAAACCAAAAAATTTCTGTGACTTGCTTTATTGCAATTATTAGCATATTATCACTATGCTTGAAAAACATCTGGTCTAGGATGGGAGAGAGACATACTAGCAATAATTTACTATAGCAAAGAGAAATACTAAGTTAAGCTCAAAGGTTAAGGGGGACATAGAGAAAATAATCAGCTCTACGTTGGGAAGAGATGGGGGATGGGTGGAGCATAAGCTACTTTTTATGAAGCATAGCAAAGGAAGAAAAGGCATTCCAGGGAAGGGAGCTACCCAGGCAAAGGCAAGGTGTTGTGAATGTGAATATGGTGTTAGAACAAATCTGAGAAGTAAGGTTCACCTGGAACTTGAATTGTGTGGAGTCGTGGGAACTGTCAGAGATGAATTTTTAAGGTAGGTTTGAGGCAGATTATAGGACACTGTTTCACATGCAATGGAGTTTGAGTTCTATCCTGTCCTTTACTATAGATAATAAGGATCCAAAAAGCACTTCCCTAGGACAAAAGTGGCACAATCTGATTGTTGTTTTACGATCACAATTCTAGCACTATTAAGGGAGCAGAGATCAGTACCAGAAGTACATGTGAGTGAACAGTATACTGAGTTCTTTTCCAGCTCCAGTCATTCTCAATTCCCTAGATGATGATTTCATACCTTCTTTTTTCTCTTCTAATTTCTAAAACTGATCTACACTCTTAGGTGGTATTTTTTCTTGTTACTGAACAGAGAAAATACACATTTTGAATCAAACTTCCCCAAGACCTATTTCCTCCCTGCACATGCACTCATACTTTCTGCCTTCTCTTCCATTTCCATGGACACACTATCCACACTCCTGACAAAGTCCAAGCCTTCTGCTCATGCACTAGATTCCATCTTCTCTGCCTCAAACTAATGCTTCTTTCTCTCTCCTTTAAGCATAAATTATTCTCTCTACTAGATTTTTTTCCATCAATACAAAATGCTGTCATTTCTCCCATTTTAAGATACAAACATCCTTTGAGCGCACATCCTCATTTCTCTTCTCCTTACAACAAAGTTTCTCAAAAGAAATGTCTCCAATTTCTCTCCTTTCTTTTATGAATTCATTCAGTCAGATTTTCTACCATTTCACTTAAACAAAACTCTCTTAGCTACATCATTTCTTACCTTCAGCCTACCCTCATTTTAGTTTTCATCATCATATCAGTTGATTGTTCACTGATACTTGAGTCACTCTTTTAACATGAATTCCAAGACTCCACCCTCTCCTAAGTGTCACGCAGTGGCAGATTCTTCTTAGTCTCATTATTAGGTTTTCTTCATCTGCCTGGTCTTTGAAATTTGTAATCCTTTGTGATTCAGTCCTTGAACATTTCTCTTTTTTATTTATAATCACTCTCTTGGTGTTATCATTCAGTCTCATGGCAATAAATATTATCTATATACCAACGACACCCAAGTTCCTATCTCTCCAGGACAACCAAACCATAAATCCAACAACCTACTCAAAAGCTCCATCTAGATATCTAACAAAAATCTCAAACTGAATGGTTTTGATCTTGATCTTTCCCTCAATACCCACTCTAGTCATAGTCTTCCCCATCTCACTTAACGGTAACTCTATCCAGTTTCTCAGGCCCCAAACCAAACCAAAAACTCTTAATAACCTAAATTTCTCATTTACTCTCATATGCCACATCTAATTCAACTTCAAATATTGACTTTACCTTCAAAATACACACATAACCTGACTACTATCATCATCTCCACTGCTAACACATTGGTGATATTTACCATCTATTGGTCCAATTCACTCCCATCTCATGCTGGAATTATTGCAGTTTTCTAACTGCCCTCCTTGCTTCAGGTCTTGACTCCCTAAGTGCTATTTTCAAAAGAGCATACCAGAGGGCTTCCCCGGTGGCGCAGTGGTTGGGAGTCCGCCTGCCGATGCAGGGGACATGGGTTCGTGCCCCGGTCTGGGAGGATCCCACATGCCGTGGAGCGGCTGGGCCCGTGAGCCATGGCTGCTGAGCCTGTGCTCCACAACGGGAGAGGCCCATGTACGCAAAAAAAAAAAAAAAAAAAAAAAAAGAGCATACCAGAGTTTTACAGCTGAAGTGTAGTCAGATCACATCTTCTGCTTAAAAATCTCCAAAGTCATATTCTCTCATTTCATTCAGTTCTTAGAATGACCAGCAATGCCCTACATGTTGAGGTTTCCCTGCAACCTATTGTACCTCAGGCCTCATATTCTATTAGGTTCTTCCTTATAAATCTGTTCATCCTCCACTAGATATTTACCTGTTCTTCCAGGTGTGTTTTTTCCTCATTTGATGTTTCTTCTACCTTGAAGTCTGCTTCTGCAGGTACATACAAGGGTCAGTTCCTCACCTTGTTTAGAACTTTAATCTAAGATCACAGTCTCTAAGAAACCGTTTTGGGTAATTTATTATAAAATTGCAACTCTTACCTGCTGACGCTTTTTCAACCCTTTCATGTTAATAAGACTAATAACCAGCCAATATTCTACTTATATTACTTATTTTATAGCATTTATTGTTAGTCTACACACCCTTCCCCATAACTGCAAAGTAAACTCCATGAAGGCAGTAATTTTTATCTGTTTTAATTATTGCTTTGTTTCCAATCTTTGAATGGGTTAGAAAAATAGTGGGAATCTAATAAATATCTCCTTAATGAATGAATAAATGTGCAATTGCAAAAATTATATAAACAAATACAGATGACAGACAGAAAAATATATAAATGATGGGGAAGAGATTATTCTCACTATTATTGAAGAGATTCTGCAAATCTCTAAGGCAAAGACCAATATACAAATAGGAAATAAACACATGTAGTCTGAAAATGGAAGAAAATTAAATTATCCGTAATTAAACATACAAAGTCAAACAATAATTACACAAAATATTTACATTGTCAAGATTCAAAAGAAATGCATACATAAAGTAGTCAAAACTAAGGATTGAGCAGTATCTTTAACTGAGAGGAGAAATATAAATAGTAGTTTAAAGTAGGGATACATGGAAATATGCATAAAAATCTTTAAAAGGAATATGCCATTCAATGCAGAAAACTTCTTCTTAAAATTAATTTTTTATTCATTCATTAAGATGCAATGTGGGCAGAATGGAGAGCAAAAACAAGAAGTTCCCTTCCCCTACAAGTTTAATGTTTGAGTGGTCAGAGAGTTAATCATTTGTCATAGAAAATAATGTAAAATTATATCTGGAAAATAGAAAAGAGAACTACATTGATACATGGTACTATGAGTCTATAATTAGGGGTTTGATCTACCTTAGATGTCAGGAAAGACTTTCAAAAAGAAATTATTTTAAACTTCATATCATGTGATAGATAGCCTTAGAAGTCCAAGCAAGAGATGGCAGTGACTAGATCTACTTTTTTGATAACCTATTAAGTGTCAGGCACTATGTCAAGCACCAGGGCTAAAATGATAAATAAGACAGTTAAGGTCTTGACCCTAATGGTTTCCACAACTATTTTGGAGTGATTTTTGTTTGGGTAGGAGATGACTATTGAGATGAAGACCAGTGTGTAGATTTGAAATATATTTTGAAGCATCATACAATGAGCTTAACAATGGATTCAATGGTGCAAGTAAAGAAAAAGTAGGAATCCTAGATAACTTTATGATTTCAACTTACAACTAGGTGAATGGTAGGCAATTTACTGAATAGGAAGACAGGTGTTAGTGGAAGAAGGAATATAAAAGGTTTGTTTTTAGATATGTCAATTTTGTACTGTCTCTGAGACACTTAATACAAGTTGACAAATACTCATTTATCTAAGAGTATAAAGCTAAGAAGTAAAAACTAGGCTGGTTTTATAAATCTGGTCTATGCTAGCATAGAGACAGTGTTTGAAACCATAACACTAAGAAAACCTAAGGAAAATATAAAGACAGAAAAGTGAAGGGAAATTTTAAGAAGCAAAGAGAAGCAAAACAAAGACAAGAATAATGAGCATGAGAGACAGTGAGAGAAGAAAAAGTGTAAAGAAGAAAAGGAGAACAGAAGAGAAAATTAGAGAGTAAGTGTTTAAGGCCCAGGAGGAATTAATACATTTGGAGTTTGGCCAGCAGAAATAGTCAGTAAAGGAAAGAGAGAAAATTAGTAGCCAGAAAAGAGATGGAGTAATGAGATCCAAAGTCCTATTGCCAGAGTCGATCTTAAATGGAGAAATGGAAGAACTTGGGAGGAAGGGGGACAAAGGCAACTTATTTATTTTCAGAGGAGCAAAGGAAGATAGGCCAGGTGTGCCTGTGTGCCTGTGTGTGTGTGTGTGTGTGTAATATTTTGCTTGGCAGTGGAAATCACTTTGAGAGAATTACCTACTAACAGCTATTGCATTCTCTATAAATTGTAAGGATTAGTCATCTCCTGAGAGTCTGGGGAGACATGAAAAAGATTTGGTGGCCCAAGGAGGTGAGGTTTTAAAGTAATCAATGTGTAGAGCGGAGAAATTTTGCCAAACAGAAAAACTTAAGAGTCTATGTGATGTAATTGATCATGAATATTTTGTGAGGCAATTTTCCTGTAGTGATTTTTTTCACTAGCACATTTCATCTACAGTCAAGAAGGAACAGAAATAAGATAATATTTGGGTAAAGCATGATGGATTTCCGGCACTTGAGTGTGATAAAGAATACAGAGGTCCATAAATGTAAGACCAGACACTATAAAACTCTTAGAGGAAAACACAGGAAGAACACTCTTTGACATAAATCACAGCAAGATCTTTTTTGATCCACCTCCTAGAGTAATGGAAATAAAAACAAAAATAAACAAATGGGACCTAATGAAACTTAAAAGCTTTTGCACAGCAAATGAAACCATAAACAAGACAAAAAGACAACCCTCAGAATGTGAGAAATATTTGCAAATGAATCAATGGACAAAGGATTAATCTCCAAAATATATAAACAGCACATGCAGCTCAATATTAAAGAAATAAACAACCCAATCCAAAAATGGGCAGAAGACCTAAATAGACATTTCTCCAAAGAAGGCATACAGATGGTCAAGAAGCACATGGAAAGCTGCTCAACATCACTAATTATTAGAGAAATGCAAATCAAAACTACAATGAGGTATCACCTCACACCAGTTAAAATGACCATCATCAGAAAATCTACAAACAACAAATGCTGGAGAGGGTGTGCAGAAAAAGGAACCCTCTTGCACTGTTGGTGGGAGTGTAAATTGATACAGCCACTGTGGAGAACAGTATGGACGTTCCTTAAAAAACTGAAAGTAGAATTACCATATGATCCAGCAATCCCACTACTGGGCATATACCCTGAGAAAACCATAATTCAAAAAGACACATGCACCCCAGTGTTCATTGCAGCACTATTTACAATAGCCAGGTCACGGAAGCAACCTAAATGCCCATCAACAGACGAATGGATAAAGAAGTGGTACATATATATACAATGGAATATTACTCAGCCATAAAAAGGAACGAAATTGAGTCATTTGTTGAGACATGGATGTATCTAGAGACTGTCATACAGAGTGATGTATGTCAGAAAGAGAAAAACAAATATCGTATATTAATGCATGTATGTGGAACCTAGAAAAATGGTACAGATGAACCAGTTTTCAGGGCAGAAGTTGAGACACAGATGTAGAGAACAAACGTATGGACATCAATAGGGGAAAACCGCGGGGGTGTGGGGATGGTGGTGTGCTGAATTGGGCGATTGGGATTGACATGTATACACTGATGTGTATAAAATTGATGACTAATAAGAACCTGCTGTGTAAAAAAATAAATAAAATAAAATTCAAACATTAAATAAATAAATTAATTAATTTTTAAAAAGAATACAGAATGATTTACTTTGTTGGCAAGAATTACATTGAATTATGGACTACGTGCACAGAGGATTATTTAATCAGCTTTGTAAATAAAATAAAAGACTAAAATCTGTAGAAATATTCATCAACAAGGAATTGATTATTTAGATACACAGTACAAAAGATTATTACACAGCAATATGTAATGGTGATAATCTCTTTATTTATTGATGTGAAAAGATGTCCAAGATATATGGTTAAGCAGGAAATGCAGGTTAGAAAGTACATACGGAAAACTATTTTATTTTATTTAAGAACAATTCTTTGATATCAAGTGTTGGTAAAGAGAGAGAGCAGCTAGGACTCTCATATATTGCCAGTGAAAAAGTAAATTATTATAGTCATTTGAAAATCTTTGCCAGTGTTTGTTAAAAACAAACAAACAAAAACCTTAATAGATGCATACTGCTAGGAACTAATGAGAAATTTTGTTCCTAGGTATAGACTAAACAGAAACATGTCTGTAAGTTCCCCCATAAGGCATGACCTAGAACTTCATAGTCCCAAACTTGAAACAATCAAATGGCAAAATGGTTAAATAAAACGTGCTCCATATATATTATGTTATATACATCAATGAGAATAAGCAAATTACAACGACAAGTTATAATATGAATATATCTTAGAAACAAATGTACAAATTAAGCCAACATGAAAGAGTATATAAATAAAATACAGAAACAGGAAAAACTTATCAATGATGTGATGAGATGGGGAAGTTTACTCTTGGTAGAGATGGGTGTTGATGAGAGAATTTCTGGGGTTTCAAAAATGTTCTGACTCTAGAATAATTATTTGTTCACTTTCTCTATGATATTATGCTTAAATAATAATTACTCAAAGATAATCATTATGTATGGAAAAAGCATCTGCAAAGAAATATATCAACATGTTAATAGTTGATCTATAAATTTATTGAAAATTTCTATCTTTTTTATAATTTTGTTTCATGTTGATTTTACATTAAAATATATTACTTTTGGGCTTCCCTGGTGGCACAGTGGTTGAGAGTCTGCCTGCTAATGCAGGGGAAAGGGTTCGAGCCCTGGTCTGGGAGGATCCCACATGCTACGGAGCAACTAGGCCTGTGAGCCACAACTACTGAGCCTGCGCATCTGGAGCCTGTGCTCCACAACAAGAGAGGCCGCAATAGTGAGAGGCCCGCACACTGCGATGAAGAGTGGCCCCCGCTTGCCACAACTAGAGAAAGCCCTCGCACAGAAACAAAGACCCAACACAACAAAAATAAATAAATTAATTAATAAACCCCTATCCCCAACATCTTCTTTAAAAAGTATATTACTTTTATATACAGAAAAACAATGAAGCTCTTTGCTTTTTTTTTTTTTAAGTGCTAAATGTGGTTTGAAGAATAACCACTCTAAAATTATATAATTTACTTTTCATCTTCGAAGAAAAATAATTTACCTCTTCAAACACTTCTGAAAAAAATACTTTCAATTCTTCTTATTAAGAATATTTTTTAAAAGTTAATGTCAATTCTTATTATTTCAGTCAGTCATCAGCATTTAACCTTAATAATTTAATTTCTAATATATTTAAAATTTAGCCTAATACTAACACAAACTGCCCATTTCTGGCATATTCTCAAATAGGGCAGGGATCATCTATTAAAACTGAGCTGGGGGGGCCCTTGAAGATGGCGGAAGAGTAAGACGCGGAGATCAACTTCCTCCCCACAGATACACCAGAAATACATCTACACCTGGAACAACTCCTACAGAACACCTACTGAAGGCTGGCAGAAGACCTCAGACCTCCCAAAAGGCAAGAAACTCCCCACGTACCTGGGTAGGGCAAAAGAAAAAACAGAGACAAAAGAATAGGGACGGCACCTGCACCAGTGGGAGGGAGCTGTGAAGGAGGAAGAGTTTCCACACACTAGGAAGCCCCTTCGCGGGCGGAGACTGCGGGAGGCGGAGCGGGAGCTTCGAAGCCGCGGAGGAGTGCACAGCAACGGGTGCGGAGGGCAAAGTGGGAATATTCAGGCACAGAGGATCGGTGCCGACTGTCACTCACCAGCCCGAGAGGCTTGTCCGCTCACCCGCCGGGGAGGGCGGGGCTGCGAGCTGAGGCTCGGTTTTGGTTTCGGACGGAGCACAGGGTGAGGACTGGGGTTGGCGGCTTGAACATAGCCTGAAGGGGTTAGTGTACCAAGGCTAGCTGGGAGGGAGTCCGGGGAAAAGCGCGGACCCCAGAGACGGGCGCGAGCCGCGGCTAAAAGCACAGACCCCAGAGACGGGTGGGAGACACTAAGGCTGCTGCTGCCGCCACCAAGGGGCCTGTGTGCGAGCACAGGTCACTCTCCACACCCCTCTACTGCGGAGACTGTGCAGCCCACCACTGCCAGGTTCCCGGGATCCAGGGACAACTTCCCCGGGAGAACGCATGGCGGGCCTCAGGCTGGTGCAACGTCACGGGGGCCTCTGCCGCCGCAGGCCCGCCCCGCACACAATGCCCCTCCCTCCCCCACCAGCCTGAGTGCGCCAGAGCCCCCGAATCAGCAGCTCCTTTAACCCCGTCCTGTATGAGCAAAAAACAGACGCCCTCCAGCGACCTACACGCAGAGTCAGGGCCAAATCCAAAGCTGAGCCCCTGTGAGCTGTGAGAACAAAGAAGAGAAAGGGAAATCTCTCCCAGCAGCCTCAGGAGCAGCAGATTAAAGCTCCACAATCAACTTGATGTACCTGCATCTGTGGAATACATGAATAGACAACGAATATCCCAAATTGAGGAGGTGAACTTTAGGAGCAAGATCTATGATTTTTTTTCCCTTTTCCTCCTTTTGTGAATGTGTATGTGTATGCTTCCGTGTGAGATCTTGTCTGTATAGTCTTGCTTCCACCATTTGTCCTAGGGTTCTATCCGTCCATGTATTTTTTTTAAATTTTTTTTCTTAATAATTAATTTTAATAACTTCATTATACTTTACCTTCGTTCTTTCTTTCTTTCCTTCCTTACTTCCATCCTTTAGGCAACGAATCATCCCAAATTGAGGAGGTGGTCTCTGAGAGCAAGATTTATGATTTTTCCCCCTTTACCTCTTTTTGTGAGGGTGTATGTGTATACTTCTGTGTAAGATTTTGTCTGTATAGCTTTGCTTCCAACATTTGTCCTAAGGTTCTATCCGTCCCTTTTTTTTTTTTTTCTAAATAAGTATTTTTTAATTCAATAACTTTATTATACTTTATTTTATTTTTACTGTATCTTCTTTCTTTTTGTCTTTTTCCTTCTTTCCCTCCTTCCTTCCTTCCTCCCTCCCTCCTTCCCTCCCTCCTTTCTTTCCTTCTTTCCTTCTTTGCTTCTTTCTTTCCTTCTTTCTTTCTTTCTTTCTTCCTTCCTTCCTTCCTTCCTTCCTTCCTTCCTTCCTTCCTTCCTTCCCTCCTTTCCTTCTTTCTTTCCTCATACTTCTACTAATTCTGTCTACTTCTTCTCCCTTTTATTCTGAGCCATGTGGATGAAAAGCTCTTGGTGCTCCAGCCAGGAGTCAGGGCTCTGCCTCTGAGGTAGGAGAGCCAACTTCAGGACACTGGTCCACAAGAGACCTCCCAGCTCCACATAATATCAAATGGCGAAAATCTCCCAGAGACCTCCATCTTAACACCAGCACCCAGCTTCACTCAACAACCAGCAAGCTACAGTGCTGGACAACCTATGCCAAACAACTAGCAAAACAGGAACATAACCCCACCCATTAGCAGAGAGGCTGCCTAAAATCATAATAATGCCACAGACACCCCAAAACACACCACCAGACGTGAACCTGCCGACTAGAGAGAAGAGATCCAGCCTCATCCACCAGAACACAGGCACTAGTTTCCTCCACCAGGAAGCCTATACAACCCACTGAACCAACCTTAGCCACTGGAGATAGACATCAAAAACAGTGGGAACTATGAACCTGCAGCCTGCAAAAAGGAGACCCCAAACACAGTAAGATAAGCAAAATGAGAAGACAGAAAAACACACAGCAGATAAAGGAGCAAGATAAAAATGCACCAGACCTAACAAATGAAGAGGAAATAGGCAGTCTACCTGAAAAAGAATTCAGAATAATGATAGTAAGGATGATCCAAAATCTTGGAAATAGAATGGACAAAATGCAAGAAACAGTTAACAAGGACCTAGAAGAAATAAAAATGAAACAAGCAATGATGAACAACAAAATAAATGAAATTAAAAGTATTCTAGATGGGAACAATAGCAGAATAACTGAGGCAGAAGAATGGGTAAGTGACCTGGAATATAAAATAGTGGAAATAACTACTGCAGAGCAGAATAAAGAAGAAAGAATGAAAAGAACTGAGAACAGTCTCAGAGACCTCTGGGACAACATTAAATGCACCAATATTCGAATTATAGGGGTTCCAGAAGAAAAAGAGAAAAAGAAAGGGACTGAGAAAATATTTGAAGAGATTATAGTTGAAAACTTCCCTAATATGGGAAAGGAAATAGTTAGTCAAGTCCAGGAAGCACAGAGAGTCCCATACATGATAAATCCAAGGAGAAATACACCAAGACACATGTTAATCAAACTGTCAAAAATTAAATACAAAGAAAGCATATTAAAAGAAGCAAGGGAAAAACAACAAATAACACACAAGGGAATCCCCATAAGGTTAACAGCTGATCTCTCAGCAGAAACCCTATAAGCCAGAAGGGAGTGGCAGGACATACTGAAAGTGAAGAAGGAGAAAGACCTGCAACCAAGACTACTCTACCCAGCAAGGATCTCATTCAGATTTGATGGAGAAATTAAAACCTTTACAGGCAAGCAAAAGCTGAGAGAGTTCAGCAGCACCAAACCAGCTTTACAACAAATGCTAAAGGAACTTCTCTAGGCAAGAAAAACAAGAGAAGGAAAAGACCTATAATAACGAACCCAAAACAATTTAGAAAATGGGAATAGGAACATACATATCGATAATGAGCTTAAATGTAAATGGACTAAATACTCCCACCAAAAGACACAGATTGGCTGAATGGATACAAAAACAAGACCCTTATATATGCTGTCTACAAGAGACCCACTTCAGACCTAGAGACACATACAGACTGAAAGTAAGGGGATGGAAAAAGATATTCCATGCAAATGGAAACCAAAAGAAAGCTGGAGTAGCAATTCTCATATCAGACAAAATAGACTTTAAAATAAGGACTATTAAAAGAGACAAAGAAGGACACTACATAATGATCAAGGGATCGATCCAAGGAGAAGATATAACAATTGTAAATATTTATGCACCCAACATAGGAGCACCTCTATACATAAGGCAAATACTAACAGTCATAAAAGGGGAAATCGACAGTAACACATTCATAGTAAGGGACTTTAACACCCCACTTTCACCCATGGACAGGTCATCCAAAATGAAAATAAATAAGGAAACACAAGCTTTAAATGATACATTAAACAAGATGGACTTAATTGATATTTATAGGACACTCCATCCAAAAACAACAGAATACACATTTTTCTCAAGTGCTCATGGAACATTCTCCAGGATAGATCATATCTTGGGTCACAAATCAAGCCTTGGTAAATTTAAGAAAATTGAAATTGTATCAAGTATATTTTCTGACCACAACACCATGAGACTAGATATCAATTACAGGAAAAGATCTGTAAAAAATACAAACACATGGAAGCTAAACAATACACTACTTAATAATGAAGTGATCACTGAAGAAATCAAAGAGGAAACAAAAAAATACCTAGAAACAAATGACAATGGAGACACAATGACCCAAAACCTATGGGATGCAGCAAAAGCAGTTCTAAGGGGGAAGTTTATAGCAATACAAGCCCACCTTAAGAAGCAGGAAACATCTTGAATAAACAACCTAACCTTGCACCTCAAGCAATTAGAGAAAGAAGAACAAAAAAAAACCAAAGTTAGCAGAAGGAAAGAAATCATAAAAATCAGATCAGAAATAAATGAAAAGGAAACGAAGGAAACAGTAGCAAAGATCAATTAAACTAAAAGCTGGTTCTTTGAGAAGATAAGCAAAATAGATAAACCACTAGCCAGACTCATCAAGAATAAAAGGGAGAAGACTCAAATCAATAGAATAAGAAATGAAAAAGGAGAAGTAAAAACTGACACTGCAGAAATAAAAAAGGTCATGAGAGATTACTACAAGCAACTCTATGCCAATAAAATGGACAATCTGAAAGAAATGGACAAATTCTTAGAAATGCACAACCTGCCAAGACTGAATCAGGAAGAAATAGAAAATATGAACAGACCAAACACAAGCACTTAAATTGAAACTGTGATTAAAAATCTTCCAACAAACAAAAGCCCAGGACCAGATGGCTTCACAGGCGAATTCTCTCAAACATTTAGAGAAGAGCTAACACCTATCCTTCTCAAACTCTTCCAAAATATAGCAGAGGGAGGAACACTCCCAAATTCTTTCTATGAGGCCACCATCACCTTGATACCAAAACCAGACAAGGATGTCACAAAGAAAGAAAACTGTAGGCCAATATCACTGATGAATATAGATGCAAAAATCCTCAACAAAATACTAGCAAACAGAATCCAATGGCACATTAAAAGGATCATACACCATGATCAAGTGGGGGTTATTCCAGGAATGCAAGAATTCTTCAATATACGCAAATCTATCAATGTGATAAACCATATTAACAAACTGAAGGAGAAAAACCATATGATCATCTCAATAGATGCAGACAAAGCTTTTGACAAAATGCAACACCCATTTATGATAAAAACCCTGTAGAAAGTAGGCATAGAGGGAACTTTCCTCAACATAATAAAGGCCATATATGACAAGCCCACAGCAAACATCATCCTCAATGGTGAAAAACTGAAAGCATTTCCACTAAGATCAGGAACAAGACAAGGTTGCCCACTCTCACCACTATTATTCAACATAGTTTTGGAAGTTTCAGCCACAGCAATCATAGAAGAAAAGGAAATAAAAGGAATCCAAATCAGAAAAGAAGAAGTAAAGCTATCACTGTTTGCAGATGACATGATACTATACATAGAGAATCCTAAAGATGCTACCAGAAAACTACTAGAGCTAATCAATGAATTTGGTAAAGTAGCAGGATACAAAATTAATGCACAGAAATCTCTGGCATTCCTATATACTAATGATGAAAAATCTGAAAGTGAAATCAAGAAAACACTCCCATTTACCATTGCAACAAAAAGAATAAAATATCTAGGAATAAACCTACCTAAGGAGACAAAAGACCTGTATACAGAAAATTATAAGACACTGATGAAAGAAATTAAAGATGATACAAATAGATGAAGAGATATACCATGTTCTTGGATTGGAAGAATCAACATTGTGAAAATGATTCTACTACCCAAAGCAATCTATAGATTCAATGCAATCACTATCAAACTACCACTGGCATTTTTCACAGATCTAGAACAAAAAAATCTCGCAATTTGTATGGAAACACAAAAGACCCTGAATAGCCAAAGCAATCTTGATGACGAAAAATGGAGCTGGAGGAATCAGGCTCCCTGACTTCAGACTATACTACAAAGCTACAGTAATCAAGACAGTGTGGTACTGGCACAAAAACAGAAAGATAGATCAATGGAACAGGATAGAAAGCCCAGAGATAAACCCACGCACATATGGTCACCTTATCTTTGATAAAGGAGGCAGGAATGTACAGTGGAGAAAGGACAGCCTCTTCAATAACTGGTGCTGGGAAAACCGGACAGGTACATGTAAAAGTATGAGATTAGATCACTCCCTAACACCATACACAAAAATAAGCTCAAAATGGATTAAAGACCTAAATGTAAGACCAGAAACTATCAAACTCTTAGAGGAAAACCTAGGCAGAACACTCTATGACATAAATCACAGCAAGATCCTTTCTGACCCACCTCCTAGAATAATGGAAATAAAAAGAAAAATGGGACCTAATGAAACTTCAAAGCTTTTGCACAGCAAAGGAAACCATAAACAAGACCAAAAGACAACCCTCAGAATGGGAGAAAATATTTGCAAATGAAGCAACTGACAAAGGATTAACCTCCAAAATTTACAAGCAGCTCATGCAGCTCAATAACAAAAAAACAAACAACCCAATCCAAAAATGGGCAGAAGACCTAAATAGACATTTCTCCAAAGAAGATATACAGACTGCCAACAAACACATGTAATAATGCTCAACATCATTAATCATTAGAGAAATGCAAATCAAAACTACTGTGAGATATCATCTCACACCAGTCAGAATGGCCATCATCAAAAAATCTAAAAACAATAAATGCTGGAGAGGGTGTGGAGAAAAGGGAACACTCTTGCACTGCTGGTGGGAATGTGAATTGGTACAGCCACTGTGGAGAACAGTATGGAGGTTCCTTAAAAAACTACAAATAGAACTACCATATGACCCAGCAATCCCACTACTGGGCATATACCCTGAGAAAACCAAAATTCAAAAAGAGTCATGTACCAAAATGTTCATTGCAGCTCTATTTACAGTAACCCAGAGATGGAAACAACCTAAGTGCCCATCATCGGATGAATGGAGAAAGAAGATGTGGCACATATGTAGAATGGAATATTACTCGCCATAAAAAGAAACGAAATTGAGCTATTTGTAATGAGGTGGATAGACCTAGAGTCTGTCATACAGAGTGAAGTAAGTCAGAAAGAAAAAGACAAATACCGTATGCTAACACATATATATGGAATTTAAGAAAAAAAATGTCATGAAGAACCTAGGGGTAAGACAGGAATAAAGACGCAGACGTACAGGAGAACGGACTTGAGGATATGGGGAGGGGGAAGGGTGAGCTGTGACAGGGCGAGAGAGAGTCATGGACATATACACACTAACAAACGTAGTAAGGTAGGTAGCTAGTGGGAAGCAGCCGCATGGCACAGGGATATTGGCTCGGTGCTTTGTGACAGCCTGGAGGGTGGGATAGGGAGGGTGGGAGGGAGATGCAAGAGGGAAGACATATGGGAACATATGTATATGTATAACTGATTCACTTTGTTATAAAGCAGAAACTAACACACCATTGTAAAGCAATTATACCCCAATAAAGATGTTTAAAAAAAAACTGAGCTAATTTCCTTAAATTCTTTACTGTGAACTCATTTATTAAAACACCTACTTATATTTCACCACTAATGGAATGGGAGAGGATCCTGTAGAAAATGCTCAATTATTTTTTATCTCCTTCTTTCCCATGCAAGTCACATCAGTCTCGTTAAGTTTTTCCCCCCTCTTCACGGTGTAAGAGTCTATTTAACAAAATGCATGTGGTTAAGTTTGTTGCTCTAATAAAGCTCAAGAGGATGGAATTAAATTAGTTTAGGGTAATTACTTAGATATTCTTAATGGAAACTGAATAAGCCCTAAGTTATGCTAAAAACTTGCTTGCTTAAATATGCTACTTTACTGACAACTCTCCTCTTCCCCTTTCCACGTGGAAACACAAAACTGCTTTCCAGTTCTCAGGGCAGAATTCCATTTGCTTAGAAAATATTCTAAGGCACATTCAGAGAAAGTTTGTAAACAGTTATTTGTCATTAAACTAAAGGAGAGCTAACTAAAAGCTGGAAATTTAGATTATGCAAAGATAACTATCTTCTAAGTTTTCAAAAGAAGGGTGGAGGGCTTCCCTGGTGGCGCAGTAGTTGCGAGTCTGCCTGCTAATGCAGGGGACACGGGCTCGAGCCCTGGTCTGGGAGGATCCCATATGCCGCGGAGCAACTAGGCCCGTGAGCCACAACTACTGAGCCTGCACGTCTGGAGCCTGTGCTCCGCAACAAGAGAGGCCATGATAGTGAGAGGCCTCCACACCACGATGAAGAGTGGCCCCCACTTGCCACAACTATAGAAAGCCCTCGCACAGAAACGAAGACCCAAAACAGCAAAAATAAATAAATAAATAAACTCCTACCCCCAACATCTTCTTAAAAAAAAAAAGTGAGAAAAAAATATTCCATTGTATATATGTACCACTTCTTTATTGCCCTTTTAAAAAAGGGCAATGAAGTAGGAGAGGAAAGTAGAGAACATACACTCTCTAAGGATCAAGTGTGATTATTTATTGTCTATTCAGTTAAACACCTGGTTGTGAGAGGCTCTTGAAAACTCATCAGATGTCTGTCCATATTTGTTGCTAGGCAGAAAAACTACCGACCCTCCCGCAAACACCCCCACCCCCTGGCCACAGGTAATGACCCGCTCCATGAAGGCACCTTGTGAACAATAGAGTTCTACAAGCAATGTTGTATTCAGAGGGCCATGCCAAGGGGACCACATCTGTTTTGAATTGGGGATGTCTTCACACCAAAGAGGTGGAAGGGACAGCCAAAGACACAAGCAGCCAGCACTCCTATAAAATCACCAGGACTTCAATTTTTATCTTTCTCTCATCAAAACAGCAGAGGAGTTAACTTATCCAATCGACAGATGTGTAAAATGCTAGTGCAAGAAGAAGCCTGGTATGTTTTATGAAACTCTGTGGTAAAAGAATGTTTTCATCTCTACCATGAGAAAAATTTAAGTTTAAATGATTTCCACATGGGGGATTTGGTGTTACTCCATGTGAGACCCTGGCTTTTGTCTTTTACATGCTGTTGCTCTCTAAATTAAATTTGTTCATTTGGTTAAACTCTGTGAATTCCAAATTATAGGTTCCTCTTGGTCCCAATACAATAATGAAACTTTTGATCAGATAACTCAAACTCAGAGAGGAAAAATTAAGTTTCATAAGAATAGAACATCCAGGGATTCTGATTTGACCTGACAAATTCTGACCCTGCAATTGTTTATAACTTATAAGTATCTGTATGACATTAGGGAAAAGGAATATGATGGAGAGACAAAAAAGAGATACTAGATAATTACCATGATGTAGCAATGTATATTCTTTGGGCCGTGGTTAATTTTATTTTTGGCTTAATACATAGATTGAGTTTATGGTGTATCCACTGTCCCTTAAGGAAAAATCAAACTGTAAATCAGATTCCAATGTCTTTAAATCATGCATAAATAAATAATAAAAATTAGTGAGTGAAGTGAAGGAGGTATGAAAGCATCATTCTAGCATTAATTGAACTCAAGGTATATGTACTTTCTTTAGCTACAAAATAGATATTAACATCTCCCTTTTTCAGAGAAGATCACTGGCTAGGACTTTAAATATTTTTTTCCAAGACTATACCGATAAGTGATGGAGGACATTTCAAATTATGATCTCATTTGAATCCCATGTTCTTACCCTACACCATCACTAGAGACACCTGGATCCTGTGGTCACAATGCATCATACTTTTAAAATATGCCCACAATGAGCAGAAGACCCGAAGACATCTTTCCAAAGAGGACACACAGATGGTCAATAGGTGCATGAAAAGTTGCTCAACATCATTAATCATCAGAGAAATGCAGATCAAAACCACAATGAGATATCAACTCACACCTGTCAAAATAGCTATCATCAAAAAGAACACAAATAACAAATGTTAGTGAGGATGTGGGGAAAAGGAAACAGTTGTGCACTGTTGGTGGGAATGTAAATTGGTGAAGCCATTGTGGAAAACAATATAGAGGTTTCTAAAAAAACTGAAAATACAACTACCATATGACCCAGCAATTCCACTCCTGGGTATATATCCAGAAAACGTCACTTATTCAAAAAGATACATGCACCTCAATGCTCACAGCATCGTTATTTAGTATAGCCAAGACATGGAAGCAACCTAAGTCTTCATCAACAGATGAATAAAGAAGATGTGATATACATATAAAATAGAATAATACTCAGCCATAAAAAAGAATGAAATCTTGCCATTTGCAACAACATGGTCAGACTTAGAGGTTACTGCGCTGAGTGAATAAGTCAGACTCTGATATTACCATGTTGGAAAGGTGCTCTGGTTGACAATATAGCTGAGCTTCAAGCCAATAGCCAGAATCAACAGTCAGTCATATCATTGAGCTACTTTGGGTGTCCAATTCATTTGAGTGATCAGATGACTGCAGCCTTAGGAGACAGCTAACTGCAACCACATGAGAGATCCCATGAAACAGTGAGCTAGTCAAGCCTTTTCTGAATTCCTGAACCATAAAATCATGAGCAAAATAAAGTAGTTGCTATGTTATGCTGCTGAATTTTAGATAATTATTATACAGCAAAATAATTAAAACACAAGTCAAGACTCAGAAACAATCAGGCAGTGAAACATCAGCAGGAGGTAAAGAGGAGTGGGATTTCTGAGTCTATTCATCTTCACTAGTCTGTAAGCACAACTCAAGTGTAACAAAGGAGATATGAGAATGGACATTAGTGGCAGGCAAACCTAGGTGCAAACACCAACAGGGCCACTTACTAGCTCTAGTGTGGCTTAATGTACTTACATTTTCTGAAACTCATCTTTATAATGAAGGAATAATAATGTATTAGTCAGAGAATTAGTCTGGTTCTCTGTTCCAGAGAAACAGAACCAATAGGAAAGGTAGATAAATAGATGATAGATAGATAGGGATATAGATATAATCTATTTATACAACTATATAACTATATATATTTATTATATGTTTTATATTATATATAGTTGTTTTTTTTTTTTGTTTTTTGTTTTTTGTTTTTTTTTGCAGTACACGGGCCTCTCACCATTGTGGCCTCTCCCGTTGCGGAGCACAGGCTCTGGACGCGCAGGCTTAGCAGCCATGGCTCACGAGCCCAGCCTCTCCGCGGCATGTGGGATCCTCCCGGACCGGGGCGCGAACCCACGTCCCCTGCATCGGCAGGCGGACTCTCAATCACCGTGCCACCAGGGAAGCCCTATATATAGTTTTTTAAAATCAGGAATAGATTTATTATAAGAAATTGGCTCATACAGTTATGTAACTGAGAAGTCCTAAGATTGCATTTGGCAATCTAGAGACCCAGGAGATTTGACAGTATAGCTCCAGTCCAAGTCCAAAGATCTGAGAAAAAGAGAACCAATGGTATAAGTTACAGTATAAAAACTAAGAGTCCCAAGACCCAAGAGCTGTTGTTTCAGTTCCAGTTTGAAAGCAGGAAAAAAAATATCCTACCTCAGAAGTAAAACAGGAAGACTTTCATTGAATTCCTGGTTGTACCAGCCTTTTTTTTTTTCTATTCAGGCCTACAACTGAATGAATGAAGGCCATCCACATTAGGGAGGGCAACCTGCATTACTTAGTCTATAGGCCCAAATGTTAATCTCATCCAGTATACCCTCACAGGGATAGAAAAATATATTCCATGGAAATGGAAACAAAAAGAAAGCTGGAGTATCAGTACTCATATCCAACAATGACTGTAAAACAAAGGCTATAGTAAAAGCCAAAAAAGGGAATTATATAATGATAAAGGTATCAACACAAGTTGCAGATATAACATTCATAAACGTATATGTACCTAATATGGGTGCACTTAAATATATAAAGCAAATATTAACAGACATAAAGGGAGGAACTGATAGTAATACAATAGTAGTGGACTCCAACAACCCACTACATCACAGGACAGATTATCCAGACTGAAAATCAACAAGGAAACAGTGCCATTAGATGATACATTAGACCAGTTGGACTTAATAAATATTTATATACTGAATGTTCCATTCACAAACAACAGAATACGCATTGTTTTCAAGTGCACAAGGTATGTGTCAGGATATAGCACACACTAGGCCACAAAACTGGTCTCAACAAATTTAAGAGGCTAGAAATTATATCAAGCATCTTTTCCTATCACAATAGTATGAAACTATAAATAAATTGCAGGAAGAAAAATGGGAAAAACACACACGTGGAGACTGAGCAACATGTTACTAAAAGAAATGGGTCAATAAAGAAATCAAAGAGGAAATCAGAAAATACTTTGAGCCAAATTAAAATAAAAACACAACTTTCCAAAATCTGAGACACGGCAAAAGTTTATAGCTATGTAGGTCTACCTCAAGTAGGTTGTACACACATATAATTCAACAGCTGCAACTGTAGTCACCACCTGTTTAAGCATATGATAACTCATTGTCATTCTCCAAAAGTTACCTCTCTTCTGCATAGATCAAAAGGTGAATTGAATAGGCATGTGGTGGAATCACCACCCCTGTATCATCATCCCCTTACAGTGGCAATAATCTCTTCATTCCTTCTAGAAATGCAGTATTGTTTTTGGTTTTCTATTTTCCTCAATAGAGGTAGTTCTAGGGGCTTTCACTTGGTCTTTCCCATCATAGTTGCTTTCACTCTACAGGTCAGGGAACAAATGTGTAGATTCTACCAGCCACTAAATGTGTCTATTCCAATTATGCATTACAGAAGTAAGGAAATAAACCACTGGATGGATTCTGAGCATATTGTGAGACAAACCTGAGTTGAAATTCCAATGATCACCTGACTTCTGTAAGCCCATACTCTGACTGGTGTGTGGACCACAGTGATGTTTTGGGTGTCCTGAAATTAGTTCAGAGCTGGTGTGTAGCAGTCTCTGAAAATTCTGATATTTCCTTTTTCCAAATGCACAGTTACCCTGGTAAAAGACCATAGATCCCTTTAGTGGAGTCTGGGAGAAAGACTAACAGTATAAATTTTTGCAGTGTACTGGAGTCCTTCCTCAAGGGGACATGGTGTCCCCTTCATTAAAGAATTTCTGGGTCTGTAAACTGGCTCAAGTCTGGTAATTGATTGAGGAGACATGACTCTCTGTTTTTATTATTCAAGTTAGACTTTTGTTCACTTTACCTGAAAAATTTATGCTTATACAGATCAAGTAAGAACTTTTTAGGCTTCCAAAATATTTGCACTTCTAGGAACACCATGATTAACTAGCCAGCACCACAGGTCTTCACAAATCAGAGTTTTCTGATTGCTGCTGTGACTCTGTTGTCCATTATGGTAAGCCCTTCCACCTTGTCTTTGGTGGTTGAGTGCTGCTATATGGTCCCTACTACCCTGGGATCCAATTATCTCCATTGCATTTAGGTTCCCAGATTTAGTGATTGTAGTTTCCTCTGTAAGATATTTTCTACAAATAAAAGTTAGCACAGAGCTCTTCAAAGATGCCCAGGTCTAGATTGAAATGGGAATCCATTCAAAATTTTAAACCTGAATCACATAACCTGATTTAGTTTTTCAATATGGTTAATGTAAACTTATTTGTACATTCTCCTAGCAAAAATGACATCATGGATTTGATAGTGAAATGCATGTTTAGAAATCTAAACATGGCTGGTAAACAGTGATAGAGGGAGATCAAAATGACAGAGTGAGATTTCTAAACATGGCTGGTAAACATGTGATTTCTAAACATGGCTGGTAAACAGTGATAGAGGGAGATCAAAATGACAGAGTGAGGACATGGAGCTCCCCTTCCTTCATGAACACATCAACAATACATCTACATGTGGAACAAATCCCATGGAAAACTAACTGGAAACTGGCAGAAGTACTCCTATACAACAAAGGTTGTAAGAAAGATAGACATGTAATCAGGTAGGATGGGAAGAAAAGCATTAAGTCGGGACCTGTGCCTCTGGTAGGGGACTAAGAGGAAGAGGGAGATCACACAGGCAGACACTCACCCTGGAAAGTGAAAAGGCCAAGCCACAGACTTAGCATCCCAGTCCTGGGGTCCTACATGTAGAAGACAAGATCCCTTGGCTGCTTGGAGAACTGCTGAGACAGATAGAAAGGCTGGAAAAGCCTAGATTTCACTCATGAAGAGTGTGTGGGTGCTGGCTTGCCCCCACGCAGAATGTAGAGAGGTCTGTCCTAGTGACTACAACCTTTCCATGCACCTGAGTCCAAGATGAGCAAATATCCTGGCTAGCTCACTCCATGCCACAGCTTGGCAGTAGATCTAGGGTGACCAGTACCTGGGAAAGACTTGATTAAAGGATGCAGATGTGAACTGGGGTCCTGGAGTATGGCCCAATAGGACAGTAATAGTTTCTGGTGTTTACTCAAGTGACATCCCAGAATCAGCCCAGGCTTCTGACAGCACTGCCTCTGCTAGAATTCCCATAACCTCCTTAATGTGCACCCCAGCCCAAGCCTGGCAAACACTCCAACTCCACCCACTCCATGCAACAGTCTAGCACTAGATCTGGGGCAGCCAATATAGGAGAAAAGATGTAACAATGAGCTGTATCTAAGTGGAGCCACAGATGCCTACACAGGCAAAGCAACTGACTTCTGTAAGTGCACAAACCCCATTGCTTTGGCACTCCCTCCTTTGGGGCAAAAGTCCCAGTGCCAGTACAGGGAGAAGAAATAAGACACACTTAAAGGGAACACAGCCTGAGCAAACCCGACCCTCAGGGCTTCTGCTTCAGCAACTTGGGAGCAGACCCTGCCCCTGACATGACAGTGATGGCCATTGAGCAGAGAGGAAGTCCTACTTCACATCCTGCACAGGTTCTATCTCTTCCATCATCAGCCACACCCCCTACCAAGGTGATGGCTGTCAGTACACCTTGAGGAAAGGCATGACTGGCATCCACATCAAATCCAGCCCTCCCACCAAAGGCATTGGACACATGCAGTCTGCCTAGGGTGCTCCCTCATGAGAACACTTCTTCAGGACAAGAATAGGTAATTGTTTTACTTAAATACATAAAGACAGAGAAAGTTAAGTAAAATAAAAAAGCAGAAAAACTATTCTCAATTGAAAGAGCAAGTTAAAACCCCTAAAAAAGATAAACAATGAAAGAGAAATAAACAACCAACCAGACAGAGAATTCAAAACTTTGGTAATAAAAATGCTAACTGAATTAGAAAAGAGAATTTATTTAAACCCAGATCTTTTTTTTTTTTTCTTCAGTACACGGGCCTCTCACTGTTGTGGCCTCTCCTGTTGCGGAGCACAGGATCTGGATGTGCAGGCTCAGTGGCCATGGCTCACGGGCTCAGCCGCTCCATGGCATGTGGGATCCTCCTGGACCAGGGCACAAACCCGTGTCCCCTGCATCGGCAGGTGGACTCTCAACCACTACACCACCAGGGAAGCCCTAAACACAGATCATTTTAACAAGGAACTAGAAAATATAAAGAAGACCCTATCAAAAATAGATAATTCAATATCTAAGATACAATGTACTCTAGAAGAAATGACACAGAAGAATGAAAAAGTGATCTGGAAGATAGAATAATGTAAATCATCCAATCAGAACAGCAGACAGAAAGACCAGTTTAAAAATTGGTGCAACCTATGAAATCTCTGGGTTAACATCAAAAGTGCAAACTTTTGCATTATAGGGGTTCCAGAAGGAGAAGAGAAAGAGAAATGTATCAAAAATATATTAGAAGAAATTATAGATGAAAACTTCTCAAACCTAAAGAAAGAAGCAGATATCCAGTTACAGGAAGCACAGTGGTCCCAAACAGGATGAAACCAAAGAGACCCACACCAAAACTTATCATAATTAAAATGGCAAAAGTTAAAAATAAAGAGAGAATTCTAAAGGCAGAAGGTGAAAAACAAAGAGTCATACACAAGGGAATATCCATAAGACTATCAGTTGATTTCTCTCCAGAATCTTTGCAAACCAGAAGGGAATGACATGATATATTCAAAGTCCTGAAAGGGAAAATTCCTGTAACTTAGGATATTCTACCCAAGAAGATTATCATTTAGAATAGAAGGATAGATTAAAAAACTTTTCAGACAAGAAAAAACTAAAAGAATTCAGCAATACTAAACCTACCCGAAAAGAAATGTTGAAGGTTTTTTTTTTCTTTTTTCTAAATGGAAAAGAAGTAAGAATATATAAGAAAGGAAAAAGTCCCAATAGGAAAGGCAAATATATAATAAAGATTGAAGATCACTTAAATAATCCAGTACATAGATTAAAAGACAAAAAAAAAATATAGAACTATAACTACAATAAACAGTAAAGGGATAAGCATGAAGATGTAAAATATGACATCAAAAACACAAAATGTGAGGGAGAGGAGTAAAAAATGTAGATATGTTAGATTGTGTTTGAACTTAAATGACTATCAGTTTAAATAAAATAGATATAATTATCGGTCAACATACAGGAACCCCTTGGTAAGCACAGATCAAAATCCTACAATAGATACATGAAAACCATAAAGAAAGGTGCCCAAGGCCACTACAAAAGAAAATCATCAAACTACAATGTGAGAAACCAAAAGAAGAAATGAACAGAAGACTACAAAAAAAAAAAAAAAAAGTAATGAAATGACAGTAAGTACCTACCTATTAATAATCACTTTAAATGTCAATGGACTAAATGCTCTGAACAAAAAAACACAAGAAGGCTGATTGGATGAAGAAACAAGGAGGACATTATATAATGATAAAGGAATCAGTACAAGAAGAGGATATTATGCTCATTAGTACATAAGCATCCAATACAGGGACATCTAAGTATATAAAACAATACTAACAGACATAAAGTGAGGAGTAGACAATACAATAATAGTAGGGGAGTTTAACACCCCACTGACACCAATGGACCGATCATTCAGACAGAAAATCAATAAGGCAACAGTGGTCTTAAATGACACATTAGATCAGTTGGACTTAATTGATACCTACAGGGTATTATTTCCCAAAACAGCAGAACACAAATACTTTTCAAGTGCACTTGGAATGTTCGTCAGGATAGATCACATACTAGGTCACAAAACAAGCCTCAACAAATTTAGGAGGATGTAAGTTATCAAGTATTTTTTTCCAACCACAACTGTATGAAACTAGAAATCAATGACAGAAGGAAAAACAGGAAAAGAAAAAACACATGGAGTCTAAACAACATGCTACTAAAAAACCAATGGGTCAATAATGAAATCAAAGAGGAAATAAGAAAATACCCCAAGACAAATAAAAATGGGAACACAACTTTCCAAAATCTATAGGATACAGCAAAAGCAGTTCTTAGAGGAATGTTCATAGCAATACAGGCCTTCCTCAAGAAATAAGAAAAGTCTCAAATAAACAACCTAACCTACAACCTAAAATAATTAGAAAAAGTCAGCAGAAGGAAGGAAATAATAAAGATCAGAGAGGAAATAAAGTAGAGATTAAAAAATAGAAAAGATCAATAAACAAAACATGTTTTTTTGAGAGGATAAACAAAATTGATAAACCTTTAGCCAGGGTAATCAAGAAGAAAAGAGAGAGGACCCAAATAAACAAAATAAGAAATGAAAGAGAATTAACAACTGACACCACAGAGATACAAAAAAATCATAAAAGAATACTGTAAATAGTTATATGCCAACAAATTGGACAACTTAGAAGAAATGGACAAATTTCTTGAAACATACAGACTGCCAAGACTGAGTCAAGAAGAAACAGACAATTTGAACAGACTGGAAGTGAAATTGAAGTTGTAATTTAAAAAACTCCCATCAAACAAAATTCCAGACCAGATGCCTTCACAAGGAAATTCTACATAACATATAAAGAGGACCTAATACTGATCCTTCTTAAACTATCTCAAAAAAATTGAAGAAGAGTGAACACTCCCAAATTCATTCTACAAAACCACCATGACCCTGATATCAAAACCAAAGACACTACAAAAAAAGAAAATTACTGGTCAACAACTTTGATGAACCAAATTCAACAATTCATAAAAAGGACCATACACCATGATTAAATAGGATTTATTCCAGGGTCACAAGGATGGTTCAACATTAGCAACTCAATCAATGTGATAAACCACTTTAACAAAATGAAGGGTAAAATCACATAACCATTGCAATAGATGCAGAAAAAGCATTTGACAAAATTTAAAATTCATTCATGATTAAAAAAACTCTCATCAAAATGGGTATAGAGGGAACATAATAAATGCCTTTTATGACATACCCACAGCCAACCTCATACTCAATAGTGAAAAACTGAAAACCCTCCCGCTAAAGTCAGGAACAAGTTAAGAATGCCAACTCCTGCCACTTCTATTCAACATAGCTACAGCAATAGGAAAAGAAAGAGAAGTAAAAGATATGCAGATTGGAAGGGAAGAGGTAAAACTGTCACAAGATACTTCATATAGAGAACCCTAAAATCTCCACCCCAAAACTGTTAGAACTAATAAATTAATTCAGCAAGTTTGCATAATACAAGGTCAATATACAGAAATCTGTTGTTCCTATACACTAATAATGAAATGTCAGAAAGAGGAAGTAAAAAAATCCCTGGGGTGTTTGGACAGGCACATGCCTTCTAATTTCCAATCAGGAAGAGGACTTCCCCTAAGGCTCAGGTTGCCCCAGTAACCAGATTGGGGCTTGAAGCAATCCTGCCGCCTTGTGGCTGGTTCCCAAAACAACATCTTGAAAACCGGAGCTCAAGGGCATTGAAATTCACAAGGACTGCAGGGTTGTAAATGACACCTGCCCTCGAAAAATGTCTTGGGGTAAGTAATCAAAAAGGACTTGAAAACAAGGCAGAATTGCAGGAACCAGATTTCAAGAGGTAGATTTGACTCATACTGCTTAAAAATAAAAGCACATGAAAAGCTGCTCAACATTGCCAATGATTGGGTTGGCCAAAAATGTCATTTGGGTTTTACCATAATATCCTGTTGGAAGAATTAATATTGTTAAAATGGCCATACTACCCAAAGTAATCCTCAGATTTAATGCAATCCCTATTAAAATGTCCATGACATTTTTCACAGAACTAGAACAAATAATCATAAAATTCATATGGAACCACAAAAGACTCTGAATTACCAAAGCAATCTTGAGAAAAAGAACAAAGCTGGAGACAGCACAGTCCCTCACTTTAGACAGTACTACAAAGCTACAATAATCAAAACAGTGTGGTATTGGCACAAAAACAGACACATAGATCAATGGAACAGAATAAATAACCCAGAAATAAACCATAACCAAGACATGGAAACAACCCAGGTGGCCATCAATAGACAATTACATTAAGAAGATTTGACATATATATACACAATGGATATTATTCATCAAAAAGAATGAAATTCTGTCATTTGCAGCAAAGTGAATGGACCCAAAGAATATTATGTTTAGTGAAATGTCAGACAGAGAAAGACAAATATTTCTATGTGGAAGCTAAAAAAATAATGCAAATGAATGTATGTGCAAAATAGAAACAGACTCACAGATATAGGAAACAAATTTGTGGTTACCAAAGGGGTGAAGTAGGAGAGACAAATTAGGGGTATGAGATTAATAGATATAAGCTGTTACCTTGTAAAATAGGTAAGCAACAAGGATATACAATATAGCACAGCCATTATTTTGTAATAATCTATAATGGAATATAATATGCAAAAATACTGAATCACTATGCTGTATACCTCAAACTAACACAGTTTTGTAAATCAACTATACTACAATAAAAAAAAATTAACACTGATTGCATTTACTGGAACATATCCATAGACATTCTTGATTACAGATTTTAGTGCCTTCATCTTAAAGATTTGTCCCCAGCATATATGAATACAGGTTGTTCTATGTTGTCATAGCTTTACTCATGTGACTTTTTTTAGTTTTACATTGTGCACTGATTTAGTTATCTCAGGCTGCTACAAAAGTACCATTGACTATATGGCTTATAAACAACAAAAATTTATTTCTCACATTTCTGGAACCTGGAAGTCTGAGATAAGGGTGCCTAAATGGTCAGGTTCTGGTGAGGGCCCTCTTTCAGATTGCAGACTGCTCACTTCTCCTTGTATGTTCACATGGTGGAGAAAGGAAGTGAGATCTCTCTGGGTCCCTTTCATAAGGGCACTAATCTCATTCATGAGGGCTGCATCCTCATGAAGAAATACTTTCCCAAAGTGCTATCCTTTAATATCAACATATTGCGGATTAGGATGTCAACATAAAATTCGGGGGAACACAAACGTTTGGTCCATAACATGCACTGAAGCTATATTTACAGGTGCACATATCATGAGTGTACAGTTCATTTAATCTTAGAAACAGAACACAATCTGGTAACCAGCAGCCAGATCTGGAAATGCTCTTAATATAGGCGCTTAAACCCTAGAATAAAAGCAAACAGCCATTGTATGTTAAAGAGTGCAGGATCTAGGTGAGATTATTAGGGTTCAACTCCCAGCTTCACCACTGGCTAACCCTTCTGTGCCTGACTTTTCTAATATTAGCATAATAATATACCCACCTCATAGGTATATTAAATGAGTTAATACATGTAAAGAGCTTAGAAAGGGTCTGTCCCATAATAAGCTCTCAATAAAGGTAAGTCATTTTTATTACTTGGTTCATTTCCCCTATACTACCTGTTACCAGATGGTCCTAAAGTGAAGTGATTAGTCAATGAATAGGAAGGAAAAATAGGAGGCATTTACCTAACAGAATATAATGTTTCAATGAAATTACACCATGCAGAGAAAGCAATTCATCCTGTTTATATGGAAGAGCAGCAGGGAACCGGACTTTGACTCGGAGCTGTGTGATAGAAGATGGCATTGCTTCCATGACCCACATTCACATTCAACAGCAAGGCTGGAGAGAAACAGCTTTTAGGAGCCCAACAGGAATTGTCACCTAAGACTTGCTGTTTGACAAAACAGCCACTCCATTCTTTACTTCCACAGAGCTGTTCTTTACACATTTCAACTGTTTGGCAACACGACTCTCCTGAGATTGAGAAACAGTGTGTCAGATTCCACTGATCCCTAACATAACAGAGGAGTGGTGGCCAAAGTGTACCAGAAAGGATGCTTTCATTGATCTGGCACACTCTGTTTCCATCACAGGGAAGAATCTTTTCACAACCAAAGTGCTAGAGGACTCAATGGCCAAGTAAAACCTTGGGCTAGGTGGAGTCACCAACATACCCAGGAAGTCTTAATTTAGTGAAAGAATCAAGTTTACAAAAGACCATCACTAAAACTTAGCCAGAAAGAGTACCGACTTCTCTGTTGCATTTGTAAAGTGTTTACAAAACACTCCATGCTAATCCTCTCATTGATTTAAACAAATATGAACAAGTTGTTCTCTTCCAAATAGAGAAATCTGTAATTTATTGTATTTATAAATAGAAGTGTTCCCTTTTAAAATTGCTGGAGTTAGGACTCCTACAGGCAAAAGTTTTTAAGCAAGGATCATGTGAATCTTGAAGTATATGCCAAGGATAATTTGCTGATGTGTTGACATCTTGGGAGTACTGTACTCAGCCAGAAGTCTTTCTGCCATCCTTGGTTATTATTTAAAGATTATTCAAGAATTACTCTTCTCATATATAAATTAGCTGGGTAGGCACTTAAGAAATACTGTAATTCCTTCATTTTCATGCTCCATTAAGTTACCAAGCTGTTTCAGATAAACAAGGAAACAAAACATTCAATAGGCTAGTTTTCTAATTCTCTCACTAAGCAGGTGTTCATTCTGTGAGATCATAAAATTGAAATCATAATATATATTACATCATTATTTAGCATTGAATTCTGGCCAGAGAGCATTACAGAGATTCATAGTTACTGGTGGACATGTGATACAAATTACCTGTCATGTCACTAGAGAATTGAAATGTAAAGAAAGAATAAGAAAAATCTTAGAATTGAGTGCAAATGCTCTTGAAATTTAACCATTGTTAGTTACCGCTTCTTTTTTATTGGTCCTCAGCATCTCATTGAGGCTTAGACACTGCTGTGTTTTTGTTTATTGAACCCAGTTCATTTGCCACATTTCAATGGTCCCCAAGCCCCTCAATGGCAAAGTACCTCATTTTCTGGCTGAAAGCAGAGCACAAGAATTGAAGCAATAGACTTTACATAAAGTACACTCTGTACTTCCTCCCCAGAGTAAGAGTAGTTTCCATCCCAGACACATTCCAAAACCTTTCATGATTTTGATGACAGTAGCAGTAAAAAATTATTTCACATGTACCAAATTGGGTAACCATAAATCTCAAGTTTCTTTTCATAGCTTTGACAATCTTAATTTACCAATTGAGAAATTTACTTTGTGGGAATATTTGGGAACGAGGAAGGTACACTTGGATATGCCTTCATTCTGCCAGACAGGATTCAATTCTAGAAATGCCACTGAATTATGTGGGATAGTAGGTGAAAAAGAGTACTGGCAACAAGACTCTTGAATTTAAAAGAAGTCTCTGTGTGTGTGTGTTGTGTGTTGTGTGTATGATGTCAGTTTATAGGAAATGGAGTTAGTTTGGATTTACACACTTTTTCACCCTCACTTGCATATATGACAACCTAAGAGTCTAGAAAGAAAAAAAAAGATTAAATAAGCAATTGATATGGAGATTTTCACAATAAAAGAGATGATAATATAGATGGGGGAAAAGCCAATTATGTGCCAGACACATTCATTTGTATTTCTTTTATTTAATTTAGAACAAACTGCAATCTAAAAACCAGGAAACTGAGGTTGGCATCAGTTAAGTGACTAAGATCTACAGCTCACTTATATAGTGATTAACTGGATGTGCAAGTGTGACATACACATTTATAGATTTGAGTTCCATAGTCTGAACTGGGAAAAGAACAGAAGAGATGTAAACACTGACATGTCAGCCATGACAGAGTGGTTCCAAGTTAACTACACCCTCACAGAGAGGTACACTCAGAGGAGTCAAGGCTTACCTATAGAGAACTCAGCTGGCTTTGTCCTAGCATGGGGAGATCTATGCTGGGATGTCAACCTGCAGGACTGGGGAGTGGGAAGTTGCCTGTTGATTTCTCTATCCCTATTAACATAGAAGAAACCATAGGTGAAGAGGAGGTTAAAAAGGATCCTTCATTTTAATACCTCCCAGTTTCACACATTTACAAATTTCTGATTTCTCTTCAAACTTAAATTACCCCTCTTTTATCATCCACACCCATCATGAGGAAAAACCAGGGAAGATTCCCAGGAGTCCCTGTATTTGTACTTCTCTTGATTTTGAGGTCTAGATTGAAGTGGGAGTGGGTCAGCGCCTCATTCCCTCTCTGTCTTTGGAATTTCTAGTACAGGAAGGCTTCATGTAAGTGAGCATGAAAGCAGAAAGGGGAAAAAGAGCTTTCCTCTCTTTCTACCAGTATATTATCCAAAAAAGCTTAAGGAATTCTGTTATAGGTAAAGTTTAACTATAGGGCAGATCTGTCATATATTAACATATTTCTCCTTGATGTTCTTTTTAGAATTCCTGTTTTATTCAGCTTGGTCTGTTAGTTTGAAGATAATCTTGAATTTAGATTTTTCCCTTGAACATAAAAGCCCTCTGTAGTTGAGATGAATAGCTTAAGGCCTCTTTTTGACTACCATGTTGCCAGTAATCAAGGTTAATTTTGTGTCCAATTACTTGAAACTAAAAAATGAATCTCTTAGCTTCACCCAGGCCATCCTATTGGTCACATCTTTGGAGAGAGACATTTGTCAAAATGTCCTCTGGAAACTCTGCCTCATATCAACCAACTCAGTAATATTGACAATTCAACATTTTATTATAGAAACTTAGCAAATGAAATGATCTCTTAACAGTGGTTTGATATATATATATATATATATATATATATATATATATATATATATATATATATATAATGTTTAATGATTCCATACATTTTACACACCAGGAACTATGCTAAATTCTAATGGTGCCAATGGAATCTAATATTGTTCTGAAGAAAAAAAATATGTAAACAGAAAAATTACAAAATAAAATTCTAAAAATATTTATCTATTTATTTAATATTTATTGGGCCTATACTATATTCTAGGCACTGTTCTTGGGATATAGCAGAAAACAGTGGACAAAGTCCCTCCCTGCATGCAATTTACATTATAATGGGGAAAGAAAGACTGTAAACAAAGGAATAAAGCACAATATAATATAATGATCTATAAGGAAATATTTAATAAATTAGGGCAAGGGGATAAAGATGGACAGGAGGATCTCTTTTAGAGTTTACATCGAAGTCCTCACTACAATGTTAACTTCAGTGAAAATTTTAAATTTAAATTAAATTTATTTTCATAGAGATCTGAATGAAGTACTATGAACCAAGATGTCTCAAACTTGGCCTGGGAGGGATATAAGAGGCTCCCTTGAAGAGAGATATTTAATCATAGTATCCAGAAAATAGAGAAGTTGAACCAACAGAGAATGGATAAGCCAACACAGTACAGTAAAAAGATCTTTTTACTTTATTTTCCTTAAATCCAAAGATGCATCAAATACAGTTTTGAGAAAACTTTAGAGAATGACAAATCAGCTTGATAGGAAGAAATGAGAGATTGGTCAAAACCGTAAGTTAGGCATCTTTCATTGAAGAAGTCGATGTCACAAAGGCACAATATGAAATAGGTGATTGATGGGATTTTGTAGTGGGTTTTTTACTTCTTTCCAAGGAAAGCTGAGTCCTCAAGATAATGTCTCTCCATGGCTTATTTCCATGGAAGTAGGAGAAGTCTCCTCTATTGCTCCTAGGAATTGCAATTGCATCATTTAGAATTTGAAATTAGGGCTCTTCAATGTGTATAGGTAAATGATCTGCATCAGCATTGCCTCAGTTTCTCATGAAAACGCAAATTTCTATGCTTCACCTCAGACTAATGAATTGAGAACATGGAAGTCTTAATTTTCAACAGACCTGAGGATAAGGAAAAACCAGTCTTAAGAAGAAGAGAGATCTTTCCAGGTACAATGGACAAGAGATACAAAAGTTCCAAGACTGACAGCTTATGATGAACATAAATGTCATTTTGGCTAAAGTATAGTTATCAAAAAGGGAGAGTGGTGGAAGATAAAGTCAAGAAATAGGCTGAACAAATCAAACATCTTCTCCTAGACTATGGCGTAGAATTTGGGTTTTTGTTTTTTTGTTTTTGAAAAGTTATGGAAAGTAATTGGTGGATTCTAAATACAAACGGGTCGTATTCAAAGACACCAACTGAGTTTCGAAAGGGCAAATTTTTTTCTTTTTTTTCTTTTTTTTGTCAGTACACGGGCCTCTCACTGTCGTGGCCTCTCCCACTGCGGAGCACAGGCTCTGGACGTGCAGGCCCAGCGGCCATGGCCCACGGGCCCAGCCACTCTGCGGCATGCGGGATCCTCCCGGACCGGGGGACGAACCTGCATCCCCTGCATCGGCAGGCGGACTCTCAACCACTGCGCCACCAGGGAAACCCGAAAGGGCAAGATTTTAAGAGACCACCAAAGAAATCTTACATCCTCACTTATTACTTCTTCATGTTCCTGTTTGTGGAGGATAAAGATAAGCAACATTGAATTCATGGCCTCATTTTGGCTAAAACAAAACAAATTTATTTTTGATGACATCTCTTTATTATTGTACATCTCAACCAAAAATACAAAACTGAAAAAAAATACAAAACTGCCATGTTTTTACAGCAAAATAGAAGAAATGTCTTAGATTCTATCAAGAGTATCAGTTGATCCTCCATCAGAGTCATGCAGTTTGATGTGCTACCAATTGTGGCTTTATGCATGCAAAAGTGTGCAGGCTCTGATAGAGCCTTTGATATACCTTGTAAAGTAGGAGAGAGGTAATCTTTTAAGCAGGTCCTTACTGTGAATGTCACCTGATCTAGTTCTTAACCACATCACTAGTTTTCCTGGATATCCTCTATATAAACAATTGAGTATAGACAATGCATAAAATAATTTCATAGATATCTTCTTTGCCTGTTTTGAACACTCTTACTGCAGAGTAGGTTCAGTTCTTAGCTAGAACAAAAATAGTTTCACAGGAAAGTAGATGGAGAGTGTCTTGTTGGGATATAGAAAGTGAAATATTTAGTAGCTTGAAAAAAAAAAGAAAAAAAAAACAACAACTATGTTCCCACTGCTAGAAGAGAAAATTGTTTGTTTAATCTAAATAAATTAGCTGCTAGACCAGGGATTCTTAACCAGGGAATATTTACAGTGTCAGCAGACATTTTTATCATGACTAAGGCCATGCTACTTGCATTTAGTGAGTAGAGGCCAAGGGTGCTGCTAAATATCCTACAATGCACAGAACAGCCCCTGCCCTCCATCACACATACTACAAGGCATTACCCAGCTCCAAATCTCAAGAGTGCCCAGATAAAGAAACCCTAGACTAGAAATTTAACTTTGATAGGGATCCTTACTTAACAAAGGATAAACCTGAGTCCTTCAGAATGCTCATATGTTTGTCAAAGAGGGTATTGCAGATGATGGTCAGACGGAAAGATTTAGATATAACTTGCCATATAAAATTGTGTCCCATTAGATGAAGTCCCCAGAGGGTGTAGGAGTTTGGATCTAACTTGTCATAAAATATACTCTAGACCATTGTGTTTCCAAGAGGAATACCAGGAGAGAAGAATGGACTGGGAATCAGAAGTATTGATTCATTTCTCCACTCTGACTCTAGCTAATTATGATTCTTGAACAAGACACAACCTCCCTGAGTTACAATTTCCTCCTCTGTAGCTTGGGAAGATTAGGATAATTGGCTCTAATGTGTTTTCCAATTATTATGACTCCATAGGTGTGACACTTTGCACTGCATCAACCTAACTAAGCAGGAGCATCATTTCCCAGAATGCCCTGTCATAGATAGTTACAAGTCAGGATTGGCCATAAGAGAAATTTACATGAGACTTGAAAGGTCAGCTTAGGCAATAGGGATAGCTGTAGCTAGTGTGAGACAGCAGCTCCTCCAGCTCTCACTCGATCTACTATTTCAGGTCTCAAGGTTTGAATCTAAAATTGTGCAGCTCTGTGACAAACGATACCAGCTTCTTCACTGTCAAGGTTGGATGCCTTGATGGACAGACAATGGCACCCATTTGTCCTTTTGTTTGGACAAACTTCTGGTTCGAACCCTCTGGCTCAACTTGTCTTCACTCTTCCCTATTTCATGTCCAAGTTTCTTTCCCGCTAGCCCTGACCTATAGCAACTTCAGGCCAACACTATATTCAAAACTTGTGAGCGATCTAATGACTATAATAAATTCCTTATCCCATATCATTCAGAAGGGTTCTGCTACCCTTATTTAATTCTTCTGTTACAAATGAATCAGTGCTAATGACTAAGTGAAGAACTGGAGATTAATTCTATTAGAAATTATAAAGAAACTGAAAGAGGAAAATTTCAAAATGAAAAAAAGAAAAAAGGGAAAAGAAACAGAAAGAAAAAGTAGGCAGGTAAAGAATCAGCAAGTATTTAAAAAATACTCCTAATACCTGTATAACAATGGTCATTCATCATTTTTCTAAGTGTTATGTAGATATGTAAACCCTCAAGAAATTTACAACCTTAAGTGAGAAGTTGAGACTACAATTCAGGAAATAATCAAATTAAGCAAGAGTAGCATGTTACAAAAAGTGTTCCACTAACCAATAGTGCTGGTTTCACTTTTTAAAATGTACTATCTAATAATAATCTTGGGAAATATTATATATTCTAGTCTTTCTTTGAAAATAAATTATACATTAAGAAAATTTTCCAAAGAATATTAGAGTTGAGCAACATTTTAAACTATATTTAATCCAGTACTTCTAAGCTTACTTAATCATCTGTATTTTTTCCCTCCTAGATAGGTATATTAAAACAAAAAAAAGGAATTTAGAAAATTCTGTACTAAGTCACATGATGAAGTACTGACAATAAACACTCCAAGAGTTTAGAAAAAGGGATGTCATTATGAGATCCATTAGCCTTGGAGGACTCCACAAAGGAAGTGTAATTTGTACTGGGATATAGGATGAGAAGTATTTAGATGGGTGGATGGAGAAGGAATAACATTTGGGAAGTTACAGATGATATAATTAAGAGGAGGAAGCCAAATTTTGGTGAGGAATTATCTGGGGTCATATTTCAGAGGGCTCTGAGAGCCAGACTAAGGTATTTAGATGTTTATTGATAGACTTACGAAGACTTAAAGATGTTTGAATCATTAAGTGCTATGAAAAATATTAAACATTTTTTCCAGCATCACTCTGCTAGTAAATGACAGAGTCAGGGTTCAAACTCAGGAACTCTGGCTCTAAAGCTTGTCATTTTAGCCTCTAATATCAGATTTCCCAGAAAGTCCACTGAATTGTAAATCGATTGGGGCAGAAATGGATTAATAAATAATCTGAGGATATGAATGATAGGTTTCTCACAGTGGCTTACACTTGGGGGAACATGGAAGCTTGAACATGGATATTTTGGAAACAATGCACCAAGCAAGTTAAAAACCTGTGTGCTGGTCATATTTGAGGGAGCTCCATGAGCTCACTGAGGTCATAGACCTAACATTGAAGGAATTCATCCAGTTGAAATAAAAAACAGAAGCTACAAAATTAGCACTAAAAGACAGAAATGTAACCAAGCCCGGAGATTTCCTGGCAACAATAAAAGGCTGTGGAAAACTCATCTCCTGCTTTTCTGGTCTAGTAAAACCTGACTGACTTATTAGAGAAAGGTAAAAAATTAAAATAAAAAGATCCATTTGCAGGATTCTTACCAAGGGAAAGTTTTTGGATTGGACCAAAAAACAGAAAATTGAGGTACAGCTGATTCCAAAACAGTAGACAAGTTATGAAACCACTTGAATAATTATGGCTTGCTACTGCAGTTCCATCTGGATCATAAATTGAAGTCTATCCCTGCTAAGTGCACAGAGAGTTCTCTAGTTTGTCAGAGCATGCTCAGATGTCTGCTGAAGTGATTGGAGACAAATCATAAACCAAGAGCCTCAGTAATAGTATAAAATTTGGTTAGTTTGCTAATTCTTTCCTTCTTTTTAGAAAAATAGACTTTATTTTACCCAAAGAAATAGGATGGGGTAAGGTCTTAACAAAGGGTCTAGGCTGTCCACATTGGTCAATACCAATCTCAATGTACTTGTAAAACAAGAACATAGGAGAAAGGGAGAGAGATTGAGAACAACTAGTCTGAGACTCATAGCTTATTTTGAACACATTTTATTATTCTCTTTGTATTTCAGTAAACCATATTTGTTAAAGGACAAATGAGTCAAAAGTGTTTCCAATAACTTGGTGTCAAGAATTGTGGAGTGAGCACTTTTGTTTGCTTCTTCTATGTTTGAAATTCTCACTAAAAAATAGATTGGATTATTTAGAAATCATATATGTGTAAAAATCCTTGGGGAAAACAAAAGGTACCATCAGCAGATCAGTAATTCTCAACAATTTCTGATTTAATCTCACTCCCTGCATATTCAGATTGACTGGCGTCAATCTCTTACTCTGGATTAAACTCCCAACTACTACATCCTTTAAAAATGCAAGATCTACCTGGGAAGGTCTCCCAGCTTGAGGTTTGAGTCTTGGTAGAGAAGTCAA
This sequence comes from Tursiops truncatus, assembly GCF_011762595.2. Lineage (NCBI taxonomy): Eukaryota > Metazoa > Chordata > Mammalia > Artiodactyla > Delphinidae > Tursiops > Tursiops truncatus. The sequence goes on along the minus strand of NC_047048.1, from coordinate 52,614,050 downwards.
TCAGAGCCTAAATGAATGTTATAAAAGAGAATAAATAAAACAAGAATATTGGGGGGAATTTAAAAATTGTTAGTGCATTTAATCAAAAGGCTGAATAATATAATGAACAAGACTAATTATCAGAAGATAATTAGTAATTTAGAAAAATAAGTCAATTAAGTCCCAAAAAATGAAAGGCAACAAGATGAATCACTGGCAAATAGGAGAGATGACTTCTAGAATTGAAAGATATGTGTACCAAATACAGTATCCATCTAACAGGAATTTAAGAAGAAAAAAAAATATCAGAAAAAAAAATAGAGGGCAATGACAAAAACTGTGAACCTTGGATTTTACCCTACTTTCAAGCTAAGAAGTTAGCAGGCCATAGTTTTATTGAGATTGGCCGGAGACATAAGACTGGCTCAGAGATAAAACACTTTGATACTTATAGCACAGAAAGGACCATGAGCATCAGAATATTTGCATCAGTTCCAGTTCCCCCAAATGTTGCAGGGTGACATGCTGGGCCCAAATGGTTGCCTGTTTATGCAGTAGGTGACATTATAGAATAAAAACCTGAAGTTAAGTAACTCAAAACATTTATAATAGGAATAAGCATGCAGGTCTTTTATACTGGAAAATACACTATCCTTACCTTTCCAAGATGTATACAACCTTGCTCTTTGCTCCAAATCGAGACACTATCTTTTTATTCCAAGGATGTTTGTTATATAATAATACTTGTCAAAGATATTATGGAACAAAGGACAGTCAGTGTTTCTGTTCACAAAATGTGCAGAAAAGTGAGAGACTCATCAAAAATATTTTTACAACAGGAATGAAATCATCACAGGTACATTAGAAAATGATTTCCGTAAGATGAAAAAAACATAAAAACTTCAACCAAGAAGGAACACCAAGAAACTAATGGCATAATTAAAAGACATGCACTGATAACATTTCTGAATTCCCAGGATACAGAGGTAATCCTGAATACCCCTCATTTATGTTGGGACCTTGTGCTGGAATATTCTGTTGTAAACTTGGTTAAGGGGGAAACTTTATATCTTAGAATATTCTTCCCTGTATGATACTTCTTGGAATTGGCCAAATGAGAAACTTGAAGAAGATTAGGGAGATGGAAGTAAAGCATTTACCATTGCTCTGTGAACATTATCATGATTAGATGGGGTGAGATGTTGATATGTTTGAAAGTTTAAGCTTATCATCAATCTCTTCTGCTCAGTGTTCAGTTCTTCTTCATTACTGCAATTCTTGCTAATTAACAACTATTCTAAGCCTATCATTAAACTCTTGCCTTCAGATTACTATAAGCAAGAGTTTCTTGTAGACATCATAACCAGCTTCCCTTTTATGATATCACTTGGTGTGTGGGTTGCTTGGCTTAATCAGATGGAATGGCTGGTGATTCTGTGATCTTTCAACTATTCCTTTCAGCCTTTCAATTCTTCAGCTCCTCCCACAAGTACAAAATATTGAATTTCTTATCCCATGACTCTCAGTAGTTTTCCTTTCCTGATTGAGCCCATACTGATACAAAGTTCACAGACTTGGAACCTGAGTCTAGAGTTTATAAGTCCTCATAATGACTGCACCTCAGTTTCAAATAATATTAGTGTCTGAAATTTGATTAAGATAATCCTTGAGAGTAATGCCCTTAGAGACCTAATAGGAAATCAATAACAACAACAACAACAAAAACAACCCAGCTTAAATTCTTTCTGAAGGGAGCTAACATAGTCTATCATCTGAAGCCTTATTATCTTGCAAACAGAAAACCTCCCCCAAATAAAAAGTTAGTCACTTGAAGACATAAGCCAATGTGGAAGAAAGATAACAACAGACAAAAAAAAAAGAAAAGACCCACTGGGGCTTCAGATTTTGCAATTATCAAGCATAGGCTTTAAAAGAGCTATGCTTATTATGCTGAATGATATAAAAAAAGATTAAAATGTAAAGTATGAATTTGAACTTTAAGTAAAACTAAATAAAATGTCTAGAATTTAAAAATACAATAACCGTAAAGCAGAGCTAAATAAGTAAACAACAATTTGATCAAACATGAAGACAGAAATTGTGAAATGTATAATAGGTTAGAAAAAAATCACAGAGAGATAAAAAGATATAAAATACAGAAGATTAAAAGATATAGAGGACACCATAAGAAAAGCTAACTACTTAGAATTGGAGTCCTATGATGGTGAAAAATAAAAGAGTAGAAACATTGCATGGATAGAAAATGGCTGAGAATTTTGTAGTACTGTTGAAGGATATTAAGTCACAGATCCAAGAGTCACAATGAACCCCAAGCAGAATAAATAAGAAGGAATTTATGTAGGCCCAGCATTGTAAAACTGACAATAAAAGATAATTAGTAGGGCTTCCCTGGTGGCTCAGTGGTTGACAGTCCGCCTGCCAATGCAGTGGACACAGGTTCATGCCCCGGTCCAGGAAGATCTCACATGCCATGGAGTGGCTAGTCCTGTGGGCCATGGCCACTGAGCCTGCGTGTCTGGAGCCTGTGCTCCGTAACAGGAGAGGTCACAACAGTGAGAGGCCTGTGTACCGAAAAAAAAAAAAAAAAGATAATTAGTAAATATCAAAATAATCTAGAGAAAAATTTACCTTCAAAAGAATAACAATTAGATGGAAAGCTGTCTTCTGAATAGAAAAATGGAAAGCAGACAAAAATAGAATGACATTTTAAATGTGTTGAAATAAAATAACTACCATCCTAAAATTCTGTTCCCAGAAAATATCCTTTAATAATGAAAGTCAAATAAAAACATTTTTTTTTACTCAAACTAAGTTAAAGAAATGTCACCCATAGATTCCCCTAAAGGAAATAATAAATGATACTATTCAGCCAGAAGAAAAACGATACTGGGTGAGAGTTTTATAAGTCATTATGACAAGCAATGAAAAATATAAAAATTTGAATAAATATAATAATAATATTTAAAAATAATAAAAGTTTATAAAATATACAGAAAGTTAAAATATATGAAAACATTGCATATATTTTCATATATATCAGAAGAAGGATAAATGGACTATAAGGATTTAAGTTCCTTGCATAACTCTGGAAAAGGGTATAATTAATAATTAATAACAGATTTGATAAGGAAAGAATGCCTCGTAATCAGTGAAAGAATAATAAAAGAATATATAACTAGTAAGCTAATATCAGAAGTACAATAATAAAAACAATTAACAGTGCAAAAGGGGACAAAACATAAGTAAAACAGTGTAACGAGCATGAGTGATAAAGCAAAAGCACTTAATAAGATCATAGATTTAAAACAAAATACAAAAGTTAAAAGGTAACTGGTTTTACACTGGATAAAATGAAAATGAAACTATGTGTTGTTTATAAGCACATATAAAACATAGGAATACAGGCATACCTGGAAGATATAGTAGGTCCTGTTCCAGACCATTGCAATAAAGCAAGCATCACAGTAAAGTGAGTCACACAATTTTTTTGGTTTCTCAGTGCATATAAAAGTTATGTTTGCACTATACTGTAGTCTATAAAGTCTGCAATAGCATTGTCTAAACAAAAGTACATATCTTAATTTTAAATATGTTATTGCTAGAAAATACTAACCATCATCTGAGCCTTCAGTAAATTATAACCTTTTTTTCTGGTGGAAGCTCTCGCTTTGATGTTGATGGCTATTGAATGATCAGGGTGGTGTTCGCTGAAGATTGGGGTGGCTGTAGCAATTTTTAAAAATAAGACAACAGTGGAGTTTGTCACATTGATTGATTCTTCTTTCACAATTTCTTTGTAGCATGCAATGAGGTTTGACTTTACCCATAGTAGAATTTCTTTCAAAATTGAAGTCAATCCACTCGAAGCCTGCCGCTGCTTTACCAACCAAGTTTATGTAATATTATAAATCCTTTGTTGTCACTTCAACAATCTCCACAGCATCTTCACCAGGAGTAGTTTCCATCCCAAGAAACCACTTTCTTTACCTATCCATAAGAAGCAACTCTTTGTCTATTCAAGATTTATCAGGAGATTGCAGCAATTCAGTCACATCTTCAGGCTCCACTTCTAATTATATTTCCCTTGCTATTTCTGCTGTGAGTTCCTGCACTGAAGTCATCCATGATGGTTGGAATCAACTTCTTCCAAACTCCTGTTAATGTTGACATTTGGACCGCTTCCCACGAATCACAAAAAGACATTCTTAATATGGCATCTAGAATGGTGAATCCTCTCCAGAAGATTTACAATCAATTTTTCCCCAGATCCATCAGAGGAATCACTATCTATGGTAGTTATAGCTTTATGAAATGTATTTCTTAAGTAATAAGACTTGAAAGTAAAAATTACTCCTTGATCCAAGTGCTCCAGAATGGATGTTGTGTTAGCAGGCATGAAAACAACTGAATCTCATTGTACATCTTCATCAGAGCTCTTGGGTGACCAGGTGCATTGTCAGTGAGCAGTAATATTTTGAAAGGAATTTTTTTTCTAAGCAGTAGTTCTCAGGAGTAGGTTTAAAATATTCAGTAAACCATGTTGTTAACAGATGTGCTATCATCCAGGATTTGTTTCTCCATTTATAGAGCATAGGCAGAATAGATTTAGCATCATGGCCCTAGGAGTTTCAGAATGTTAAATGAGCATTGGCTTCAATTTCAAGTCACCAGCTGCATTAACCCCTAACAAGAGTGTCAGCCAGTCTTTTGAAGGTTTGAAGGCAGGTATTGACTTCTGCTCTCTAGCTATGGAAGTCCTAATTGGCATCTTCTTCCACTAGCAGGCTGTTTTGTCTACATTGACAATCTGTTGTTTAGTGTAGCCAGCTGCATTAATTATCTTGCTAGATCTTCTGGGTAACTTGCTGCAGCTTCTGCATCAGCCCTTGCTGCTTTACCTTGCACTTTTGTGTTATGGAGAGAGCTTCTTTCCTTAAATCTCATGAACCAATCTCTGCTAGCTTCAGACTTTTATTCTAAAGATTCCTCACTTCTCTTATCCTTCATAGAATTGAAGAGAGTTAGGGCTTTGCTCTTGATTAGGCTTTGGCATACAGGAATATTGTGGCTGGTTTGATCTTCTATCCAAACTACTAAAACTTTCTTCATATAAGCAATAAGGGTCTTCCACTTCCTTATCATTTTTATGTTCATTGGAGCAGCAGTTTTAATTTCCTTCAAGAGCTTTTCCTTTGTATTCACAAGTTGGCTAACTGTTTGGTATAAGATGCCTAGCTTTTGGCCCATATAGGTCTTCAACATGTCTTCCTCACTAAGTTTAATAATTTCTAGCTTTTGATTTAAATTGAGAGACATGTGAATCTTCCTTTCATTTGAATACTTAGAGGCCATTGCAGCATTGTTCATTGGCCTAATTTCAACATTGCTTTGTTTCAGGAATTAAGGAGGCCTGAGGAGAGGGGGAGTGATAGGGGAATGGCTGATTGGTGGAGCAGTCAGAACACACACAACAATTATCAATTAAGTTTGCCATCTTATATGGGCACGGTTCATGGTACCCCAAAACAATTACAATAGTAACATCAAAGATCACTGGTCACAGATCATCATAACAAATATAATAATAATGAATTTGAAATATTGTGAGAATCACCAAAATGTGACACAGAGACATGAAGTGACCATTTGGAAGAATGGCACTGACAGACTTACTTGATGCAAGGTGCCACAAACCTTCAATTGGTAAAAAACACAGTATCTACAAATCTCAGTAAAGTAAAGATAAATAAAACAGGTATGTCTGCATGGCAAAGGCTAAAAGTTAAAGGATAGAAAAAGCTGGTATAGCTATATTATCAGAAATGATGAATGTCATTAATTGAAAAGCATTGCTATAGTTTTAGAGGATGCATCATGATGATAAAAGTTTGAAATCACAAGAAAAATATAAAAAATAAAATTTTGTACATCTAATAACATAGCTTCAAAGGTATAAAACAAAAAATCTAAAGAACTTCAAGGAGGAAACATAAAGTCACAATTATAGTTCGATTGAAACATTCTCCATAAATAAAAGGAGACAAATTTTTTTTTAAAAAACCTTCACCATTAGTCTTCCATTTCTCCTTATTCCCTAAACACCCACTCTAAGTTATGTGAGCCCTTGCATGCATATAAAAATATATGGTTTTCTTTATGTGTGCAGCTACTATTATATTTATATTATTTAATAAAGAATTATGTGGATTTCCACTTCCAGAATTATAGTAGGCTAGGTTATTCAGACCACTCTTCCTACAAGTCAACTAAAATTTGAGATAAAATAGCACTGATAGTTTAGTAGACTTGCAGTGCAAGATCTAGTTAAATGTCAGAAATATAAGAGCATTCTGCAGGTTTTGCCCAAATGTATAAACCAAATCTGGGTAACTTGAGGTTTTTTTCTCCCAATACCAAATGGGAACCATGGAACAAGAGTGAAAACACAAAGGTAAGGATTCTCATGTGAGCTTTGCTCTCATAAATATGGGAACTGAAAAAGCTATACCTTTAGGGTAAGAGGAGACAGAAATAAATCTACCTCAGGATCAGCTTCATCCCCACACGCCAGAAATCCACAGTTACTCTGAATGGAGCAGGAGGGGAAATACACCTGAGGAGTTCCTGTGCTCAGTGGCTTTGCAAACCTAAATTTACATCCTCTGGGTGATCCATAATACATCAACCCGTAACTAATTTAAATTGGCCCCAGACAGCAGACCCCTGGCAGAAGTAAATGTTGGTTCTCTTGAAGAAATGCACTCCCATCCTAGGCCTCAAAGAATTCCCAGCAAGAATTCTCCAAGGAGAATAAGAAGCTCACCGTAACACAATAACCAAGCTCATGAGGAAAAAGTCATCCACGGAATCCACAGGGAACAAATAACTACTAAAAATTGCATTTTTCTCTGAAATTATTTGCAAGAACAGAAAAAAAATTTCAGATGGCTGGATTTAGATTTGTGAAGAGTCAAAGAGAAGTAACAAATGTGGAAATGTTCACCTAGTATACTCCGTTTGCAATCAGCATTGTCCCTTCTGCAGGGGTTGGGAGAGAATCTGCTATGAGAATCAGTGCAAATTACCTGAAATGACAGGCATCCTTCAATTTCCTTTAAGCAAGTTGTTGATTCTTAAAATTTTTGTCATCATATATAGGCCACTTTTCAGACATGAATGAAATATTTATTTAATAAAGGCATGGAAATCTGTAGTGAGGATGTAAGAATAATTATAAAATCAAAACTAATCATGATCAAGTGAAATAAAGAATAATAAGAATATATCACTTTCCTTTGCAAATCTATCTTATTAGCATTTCAAGGTTTCTAGCTCTTGTGCTATACTGAAATGTCCCCTGGGTCATTATTGATAGAATGCCCTGATACTGACATAAACGGTTATTTTTACATTGTTTGTAAGAACATTGGCTATGTTCAATTCCATGTGTCAGAAAAGAAGATTCAGACAAAAAGACACTTTCTTCCTCATTTTCCTCTTCCTTTTATCCTTCCTAGTTCAGTTTAGTCCAATAAACTCAAATTGAAAACCTATCATATACCAATCAGTATAGCACAAGTTATATGTGAACTTTTCTTGTTCTTTGCCAGCTAACTGTCAGGTAGAAAATTTTTCAATTATTTATTATATTGTCAAATTAAATTTGTAATTTTTTCCTTCATATAAGTGGTGGCTTTGTGCCTGGTTGTCACAATTGCCTTAGAGAAAACCTTTCTCTCTGTACACATAAGTTATCATTGTCTTCTTATTTATATATCCATGTATATATCCATTGCTATCAGCCAATGTAAATATCTACATGAGAAAGGAAGCTTGGAATGATTCTGATTAATTGTCAGGTAATTTTCTGTGTCGATTGGTTTCTCTTTCTAGCCATTTTGAAAACACAGCTATGTCAAGGAGATCTGAAATAGAAGTGTATTTGAGGAATCAACACACAGTACTTCTTATGATTTGACTATGAGAATTTTAACCACTTGTTATAGTGTATGCCCACAGGTACACCCAACATCATCAAGAACAGCTCAGGTTTCCTCTCTGAAGGACAATGGTTTGCAACTGGCAGCAGCACCCAGACATGGATGGGTCTTTGCACCAGAGTATGTATGCATCATCCAGGTTCAGAACTGGGCAAAGAGGTCTACCACCTTTTCTCTATGCCTCCCCCCACTCCTGTCTTAGAGAAGGTGTCCACCAACTCCTGAGCATGTATACTTTTTATATCACTTTTCAAATATTTTGCTTTCTGCAAGCTGTCAACTAAGGGTGATGAAGTACTAAATGTGCTAGTCCTCCCTAACTTGTTTATGCTTAAGTTAGTGGGTCAGAGATACTGAAAAGCATTTGGGCCATTGAGAGAGATACTCTTCTGTAAGAAGCAATGCCTAATGCTTCTTGTCCCTTTAGCAACTTCTTGCTATTCAGTCCAAGTTTGCTTCCATTTCACTATTCATCCAGAAAGAAGAAAAACAAAGATATAGAATTTAGGCAGAATATAGTTTAAAAAAAAAAGAAAGAAAAAAATAAAAATTATGTAAATTTAAGGTGTACAACATGATGATATATAGTCAAGCTAATTAACACATTGTCTCCTCACTTAACCATGTTTTTGTGTACATGATGAGAGTGCATGAAATCTTCTTAGCAAGTTTCCAGCTTTCAGTACAGTATTATTAACTGGAGTCATCAGGCTGTGCATTTGATCTCTAGATGTATTCATCCTACATAATTACAACTTTGTACCTTTTGACCAACACTGCCCCATTTCTCCAACTGCACCACCCCTGGGGAGCATTGTTCTACTCTCTGCTTCTATGTTTTTGACTTATTTAGATTCCATTTGTAAGTGAGACATACAGTGTTTTATTCTTTCTGGATCTGGCTTATTTCAGGAAGCATAATGTCCTTCACTCTCATCTAAGTTTGTCACAAATGGCAGAATCTCCTTTTTTAAGGCTAAATAATATTCCATCATATATATATATATATATATATATATATATATATATATATATATATATCACAATATATTCATTCTTTCATCCATCCCATAGCAAAAAGAAACAAAAACAAAAAAGAACCAAGCTGATTTTCAAAATGGGAAAAGGACATCAATAGACATTTTTCCCGGTCCTGTTCTTAGTGTTTTCACATATACCATTTCACATTAGCCTCTAAACCTTTGCCATTAGAGTGTAGTCAGATTCATTGAATTTGAATTTATAAGAGCTCCAGGTGCTTCATGTGCAGTAAAGTTTAAGAACCACTGCTCTTAACAACCTTTTGAATTTTCATGTATTACTAATATTAAAACAACAGACACAGATGCACTGCCTTGTCCAAGTAATAAGTCAAGATTTCAAACCCATGTCCTTTTGAGATAAAGGTCATGTTTTTTCACCACCCTAATATTCTATTTCAATAATCCAACAGGAGGTACTTATTAACCACCAGCTTTGTGAAAAATACTGTGCCTAGGAATGTACCTACTATAACCATAATTTCAGTTGAAACTAAAATCCATATTCCTCTCTTCAGAAGAAAAGAATAAAAAGAAACAAACGTGTCAGATATTAGTGTCTCATTCTGATTAATTTAAAAGATGTCTTTATTTGGAAAGTACTCTGATGGCTCAGCCACTGAACATGAGATTATGATTTACCTTTGAGTTTGTTATTTTTGTGTTTGTTTGTTTCAGAGTCAATGGCTACCAGAAGGGAAAATATTCACCTAAATTTTTTGAGACAAAAAATGTTGGTATGAAAACAGCTTAGTTATTTGGTATGAAAGCAAGCTTAGTTATTTTGTCGCATTTTCTTGGTCTGAAGAACATGAGGGTCCTTTGCTTCTGCTTGATCTTTAGCAGTGCTGAGGTCAGGGAATATACTGCCCTGGCCTTAAGAAAGGACTTACATCATCTATCTTGTCTGGCAACTTCTAACTCATCTTTTTCTTCCAGCACCACCCCATGGGACCCTGGGAAACTGAGCAAAATAAAACATATTGATATTCATTTGATGTCCTACTTTGCCACCTGCATTCTGGATAAAATGAATACTATGTTAAAAGATATTAAATACGGAGTTGGATAAGACCCATAGATGAAAAAATCATATATTCCTGCCAGGTTTTGTCATCCTGGGGAACTCTGGGTGTGTTTTATAACCTTTCTATCTTGTTCTCTCATTATGGTACCTGATAAAGTAATCCTTCTCCAAAAGAAGGGCAAATTTAAGTATGGGCTGTTCTGAAAGTCATTGGCAAACAGAATGGACAAGGATTTCCAATTCTAACTACATAATGATGCTCATTTCTTGAAATATTCTAGAAAATTTCTGTCCACTGTCTCTATCGTGGACAGAAGTGGGAGGAAGCTTTGTCTATTGAGCAGACAGGAAATATAAGCAGAGCATTTGACATTATTCTAAGTTCAGAGATTGAACTGTTACATTTTCTTTTTCAGTCTTTAGACTTTGTAAGACTTAGTTGTCTCATATTCAAAGGAAGTAATATGAATATAATTGTCTTCTTTTGATTTATTGAATAAATAGGATATTTTTCAGATAAATCTTTTATTGTACATATTATACAAGAAATCACATATTTATCAGTATTCAGAGAATAGTAGATATCATTTTTTAAAACCCTACTCTATGCCACACAGCGTTTTAGGTGCTTAACATGTTATCTTTAATCTAAGTGGCACAACTAATTAAACAGGTATTATTTTTCCCCATCTTCTAGATGAGAAAACTGAAACTCAGAGAGGCTAAGTTACTCTTTTGAGGTCATACAGCTAACAATATTGTGATAATGACTCCAAAACATATATACTTGCCTTGATGGGACATTCTACCTTCCTCTCAATACAGAGGATAGTTGCCACTTTGAAAACATTTATACGATATAAAAATATCATAATTACTCTATTCATGTACACATTCTAATGTAGTTAATGAATAAATGGACTTACAAGTTTAGAAATACCTTTCAGCCTACATTTAGAGTAAATTGCAAACAACATATACCCCCATGTGCAGGGGTCCCTCATTATTAGGGGTACATTATATTTGTACCAATATGTACAAATCATAAATCCTAAATTTTTATACTGACACTTAAGAAAAGCCTAAGACAGTGGCTCTGTTATTTTATATCTGTAATGAGAATGCAATGGCAAAATGATTATACCATTATTACTATTCTTTATGACTAAATTGCATTCAAGTTGATAATTTACAAACTATGTCTAATCTAATACAAGTAGTCCATGATAATAGTAAACACCATATGACTACACAATGACAAAACTATTTGGGAATTGTTGTGATCATAGTTGTTGATCAAGAATTGATTGTAGGGGCTTCCCTGGTGGCGCAGTGGTTGAGAGTCCGCCTGCCGATGCAGGGGACACGGGTTCATGCCCCGGTCTGGGAGGATCACACATGCCGCAGAGCAGCTGGGCCCGTGAGCCATGGCTGCTGAGCCTGTGCATCTGGAGCCTGTGCTCCGCAACGGGAGAGGCCACAACAGTGAGAGACCTGCGTACCTCAAAAAAAAAAAAAAGAATTGATTGTACTAAATTGATGTGTTACTTAGTCCAAGCTTGTAATGCTCACTGCATGACAGGTCAATGATTTGAGAGATGAGATGTTGAGGCAAGGAATAGCGACTCTATTTGGAAAGCCAGCACACCAAGGAGATAGCAGTCTAGTGTCCCAAAGAACCATCTTCCCCAAGTTAGAATTCAGGTTTCCTTTATACTGAAAATGGGAGGAGGTGTGGCTGGTTGTTGCAAACTTTTTGGTGTTGGCCAGATTTTGTAGGGGCTAATCCTTTTTTCTTGCAGCTGTCACAATGTTCCTGTAAACCTCCAGTAAGACAAATGTTATTCTTGTTCTGTAACTTTTTAGCTCTGTATGAATGAAAGGTGTTATATCTTTAAGATTTTATTTTTTGATGTGGACCTTTTTTTTTTTTTCGTTTTTTGCGGTATGCGGGCCTCTCACTGTCGTGGCCTCTCCCGCTGCGGGGCACAGGCTCGGATGTGCAGGCTCAGCGGCCATGGCTCACGGGCCCAGTCGCTACGTGACATGTGGGATCTTCCCGGACCGGGGCACGAACCTGTGTCCCCTGCATCGGCAGGTCGGACCCTCAACCACTGCGCTACCAGAGAAGCCCTGGACCATTTTTTAAAGTCTTTATTTAATTTGTTACAATATTGTTTCTGTTTATGTGTTAGTTTATTGGCCACGAGGCATGTGGAATCTTAGCTCCCTGACCAGGGATCGAACCTGCACCCCCTGCATTAGAAGGCGAAATCTTAACAATTCAACCACCAGGAAAGTCCCGAAAAGTGCTATATCTTTAAAGGTACAGCCTGGGAGGCAGAGCCTTGAGAATGAGCTATCATGTACATTTCAGGCTATAGGTAAAATTCTTTTACAAAGGTGCAGAGCCAGCATGACTAAGCACAGGCAACAGAGCACAGAGTTAAAGCTAAAAGAATAGAGCCAAAATGGAGTTAGGTTTGTTCTCCTCTGATACAAAGGTACTAACTGTACTAATTGTTGTACTAAATTGATGGCACAATTTTCTGAAACTGGATCAGTCTTTTGTGGCCAGAATCATACTGCCATACAATCATGTGCAGAAATGTGTATCTGTCTCAACCCCTCTCTGTGGTATTAAAGTATACTGAATATTGTAAGGCAGTATGCTGATTTGTACCAAGTATTAATCCAAAGTAGGAAGGATTAGTTCCAATTCTGCTACTGTAAATAACTAGTTATGGGAATTTTGACAAATCTTTTCACTTCCCTGGTCCTCCTTTTCTGAATTTTAAAAACAGTGAAATGGATTTCTATCAGCTGAGAATCTTTCTTTCGAAAGGGAGGGAAAACTCTCAAACTCAATCCCAACAGAAAATTTATTAGCCTAAATAACTAAAACATCTAGGAGTAAATTGGTTGCAATCAACTGGTTGAATGAAGTTCAGCAGATCTGATCTCTCATGTCTTTTCCTTTTCTTCAATCCTCCCCTATGTAGTAGAAAAAATGGATACCAGAATTGCCAATATGACATTATTCTTTGTACCCATAGTCTCTGAAGGAAAAAAAAAATCCTTCCCCAAGTGATACATCAAAAGCCATGAATTCTATGTGGATTGACCCAATTTGGACCATATGTCTTTCTTTGCCTATCACTCTATGGCTCTCATTGATCAGGCCTGGGTCACATGCCCACTCCAGAAATGAGCAGTAAGCTGAGTCCTATATGAATTACATAAACAGAAGGGGAAAGAGGAGTGACTTCTCCTAAAGGAAGAGACTGGCCCTGCTTTCAGAAGAAGAGAGGTTGGCAGTGAAAACTAATCAATATTTACACCAATTTTAATCTAGTTCATCTCTTATGGACTCTTCAGCTACCAAGATTTAATATTATATGTAATACCTGGAAAAGATGTGTAATAGGGAACAACAAATCTGACTCCATATGAGACCTGTTCCTTTTACTTTAAACTTTGTGTTCTGTTGCCTGTGCTTAGACATGCTGGCTCTGCACCTTTTGTAAAAGAAAAAAAAAAAAAAGGAAAAAAAAAGTTGCCTCTAGCCTGAAATATACAGGATAGCCTATTCTTGGGACTCTGACCTTTAAGAGTCCATTCATATAGAGATAAAAAGTTGCAGAACAGAGAACAATATTTGTCTTGTTGGAGTTTTATAGGAACATCGTGACATGACCTGTGTGGACAGCTTCAAGAACAAAAGAATCTGACACCAAGAAGTTTGCAACAACTAACCATGCCCCTCTCCCACCTTGTCTTTAAAAGTGCTTTGCTGAAAAACTTCGAGGAGTTCAGGGCTTTTTAGGAATGAGCCACCCATCTCCTTGCCTGGCCCTACAATAAACCATTCTCTGCTCCAAATTCCAACATTTTGGTTTGACCTCACTGTGCACTGGGCACACCAACTTGTGTTTGGAAACAGAGGCAGTAAAGAAATGAATGGTCCATTTGAGAAACATGCTTAACACTTGAATTATTAAATCAACTCTTGTTTTATATCAACTAATTTATGCCTATCTTTATCACATTGACTTATCTAAACAGGAAAGATGACTTTCTCTAACTGGTCAGAAATTCTACTTTGAGAAATATGTGCTGGAGACAGCCATCAGTCAAAAAAGCAGAGTAACCTGTTAAACCTTCTGCAGAGCTATCCTAGGTGGGGAAAAAAGAAAAACAAGCAAACAACACCCTTACATTTTTTGCAAGTAAACAGTAAGAACAATTGTATATACCAGAAGAAACTGAAGGGAAAGTTGCCAGACCACAATCTGTTTAGGTATGGAGACCCTGATATCACACAGTTACATTTATATAACATGGTCACATTTTGCATTTCAGGAGGCTATCATTAAAAGAAGAAAATAAGACTTTGCTTCTAGACTCCTGTGTATAGTTTCCCCCATTTTTTTTTTTTCTACTTTGTGCTCTGGCCATGGTGCTGAAGACTGAAGGGTCACACCCTGGTCAGCCCAGGGCTGACTTAAAACTTACATGTTCAAACTGTGGATTCAAAGCCACTACGTAAACTTACTTTTTGAAGGAAAGGGGTATTATATTATCTGACTTTTCTGAGGACAAGGAGGAGTTGTGACGTGAGATAAGGCAGAGACCTTGGTCAGAAGGAATGTTGTGTTATTGACTCTAAATCAGAAAAGAACACTTATCATCCCCTTCTTGTACTATTAAAACTATGGTTAATATTTCTGATTCAGTACCACCCAGTCATTAATTAGTTTGGAGAACAGGTTAATTATAGAAATGACTTACATTAGTAAGAAAAAAGACTCTCTCACTACTTCAATGAGTCAAAATTAAAAAAAAAATACGCTTTCTTTACTTAAAATGTAAGGTCCATGCATGCAATGTTTTGTTTGTTTTGTATGCCACTTCTGCATCCCTAGTCATCAAACTGCACCTCACACACAGAAAGCACTAAACAATTTTTTTTTTTGGCTTAAAGAGATTTTTCTTCAAATTTCTGTCTCTGATATTGAACAACTCACTATCCTGTCTCATTTATTTCATATATAAGATGTTCCTGGATCATAGGGTCACGTGATCCTTGAGTGAAAACATATTAAATATGTTAAAATCTCATGTAATGTCACTAAATTATTCAGTAAAACAGAAAAGAGAAGGTACTCAAATATGAAAAACATTCTCATGATCAATGTTTTTCAAAATGAAAATGTCTTTCTTAATACTTAGAGTTTTGAATTCATATTAGAGACTCCAAAAATTCCAAAAAAATGAAAACATCAATGCAGGGTATGTTGAACATCATGAAATTGACTGCTAAGCCCATTTACTCAACCCTACTTTAAAGGTTTTGAGAAAAACAACCCAACAAGTTTTATAGGTGCATTCACTATAACTTTCTGTATGCTGCAGTATGAATGTGAACAATAAACAATACCTTAGAGGAAAGTTAAAAATAAACTTTGAGAGTTGCCAAATAAGATAAAAATACTTAAAATAATTCAACTAGACATTTAAAGGTGTAGAAATCATGAAAGGTATAATAAGAAAAAAAAGGAAATGAGGAAATCAGTAGTATTAAAGCAAAATTAAATATGTTAATTAAAAATCATTTTTAGGGGTAGGGCGAAGCAGAGCCTGGCCGGCTGGGATGGGGTACACCACAGACAGCACAGGGCTGCGGTGGCTGTGATACAGGCACCAGAACTGGTGGATTTCTGTAAGTTCCAGGAGCTGACCCACTCTCTCTCTCTCTCTCTCTCTCTCTCTCTCTCTCTCTCACACACACACACACACACACACACACACACACACATCATTTTCAGGGAATAATGTGAGTAACAAAGATATTTGATACATTCAACACATATCTATCCGTTCCTGAGTGACTACATCTCAACATAATTTTGTCAACATGTTTTATATAACACAAAAACTACATATGTTTTATACTGTGACAGTTTTTTTTTTAATTTAATTACTGCTTAAATGAAAATTCCATCTATAGTGTTACCAAATTATTCAGCAGTTCCAGATTTAGTGTATTTTAGTTCACTTCGAAATAATTTTGTCAAATATTTTTTCTATTACAAGGAATATTTAATTTTTAAGCTCTTTGTTTTAATGTAATTATAGAGTAACAGGAAGTTTTATACACAAACATACACACACGGAGGTCCCAGACACCCTTCATGCACCCTCCCCCAATGTTAGCATCTTTCATAACTACAGTACCATGTAATAGAATTAGTACAATCCATAGACCTTTTTCAGATTTTACCAGTTACACATGCATTCACATGCATTTTTGTGTGTGTATGTGTATGTATAGTTCTATGCCATTTTATTAAATATGTAGCGTTGTGGAGCTACTACTGTAATCAAGGTGCGGCACTGTTGTATCCCATGTTAAAACTTTACAGCCACCCACACCCCTTACCTCTAAAGCACCATACCCTTGAAACCACCAATCTGTTTTCAATCCCTATAATTACATTATTTCAGGAATGTTATATAGATTGGTTCATACACTATGTAAACTTTTGTGATGGCATTTTTCACTCAATATTATGTGAAAATCCATCTAAGTGGTGTGTGTAACAAGAGTTGTTCTTCTATTGTTAAGCAGTATTCCATTTGATGGTAAAGATATGTCTCAGTTTGTTTAACTATTCACACATTGAAGGAAATTCAGGTTGTTTCAATTTCTTGTCTATTACAAATAAAGCTGGTAAGAACATATATGTAAAAGTTTTTGTGTATGTGTAAATATTAGCTTTTGTTTATTTTTAAAGACCTTATTTTTTGAGCAATTTTAGGTTCAAGGCAAAATTGAGAGGAAGTTACAGAGATTTCCCATATACTCCCTATCCCCAACACATGCATAGCCACCCCCATCATTGACATCCTCTACTATTGTGCTACATTTGTAACAATTGACACATCATTGACACATCATAATCACTCAAAGTCTACAGTTTACATTATGGTTCACTCTTGGTGTTGTACTTTCTAAGGGTTTGGAAAATTTATAACTGATATGTATCCATTATTATATTATCATACAGAGTATTTTCACTGCCCTAAAAATTCTCTGTGCTCCACATATTCATCCCTCTTCCCCAACCCCTTGCAACCACTGATCTGTTTATTGTCTACCATGGTTTTGCCTTTTTCAGTATGTGGTCTTTTTCACTTCTCTCACTTAATAGAATGCATTTACCTTTTCTCCTTGTCTTTTCATGGATCAAAAGCTTGTTTGTTTTTAGCACTGAATAATATTACATTGTCTGGGTATATCACAATTTATTTAACTATTAACCTACTGAAAGACATTTGGTGGTTTCCAAGTACTTGCAACTATGAATAAGGCTGCTATAAATATCAATGTAGAGGTTTTTGTGTGGACATAAATTTGCAGCTCCTTTGGGTAAATACCAAAGAGCATGATTACTGGATCATATGGTAAGTGGATGTTTAGTTTTGTAAGAAAGCACTAAATCATTTTCCAAAGTGGCAGTACTATTTTGCATTTTCACCAGCAATGAATGAGAGTCCCTGTTGCTCCACATCCTTGCCAGTATTTGCTGTTGTCAGCATACTACATTTAGTCATTCCAATAGGTGTGTAGAAGTATGTCATTGCTGTTCTAATTTGCATTTACTTGACGACACAATGATGTTGAACATCTTTTCAAATGCTTGTTTACCACCTATAGATTCTCTTTAGTGAGATGTTAAGGTTATTGGTTGATTTTTAAGTTGTTTGTTTTCTTATGGTTGAATTTTGGATAACTGTTTTTTATCAGATGTGTTTTTGAGATAGTTTCTCCAAAACTTTGGCTTGTCTTCTTAATCTCTTGACCCTGTCTTTCACAATACAGGAGTATCATTTTAAATTTTATTTTAATGAAGTCCATCTTATCAATTATTTCTCTCATGGATTGTGCCTTTATGTTATATCTAAAATGTCATTGTCATCCCAAATTCATCTAGATTTTCTGGGAGTTTTATAGTTTTGTGTTTTACATTTAAGTGTGTGATATATTTTGAGTTAATTTTTGTGAAAGGTGTAAGGTCTGTGTCTCAATTCATTTTTTTGCATATGGGTGTACAGTTGTTCTACCACAACTGTGTTGCCTTTGCTGCTTTGTAAAAGATCACCTAGAATAATAGTAAATACAATATTGAAGAAGAAGAACAATACAAAAACAACTGTATTTATGTGGGTCTATTTCTGGGCTCTCTATTCTGTTCCATTAATCTATCTATCCTTTCACCAATAACATATTGTCTTGATTACTGTGACTTTATAGTAAGTCAGGTAATGTCAATCCTTCAACATTGTTCTTCTTCTTCAATATTGTATTTACTATTATTCTAGGTTTTCTGCCTCTCTTAATAAACTTTAGAATTAGTGTGTCAGTATCCAAACAAGCAAACAAACAAAATTGCTGGGATTTTGATTGAGATTGCATTGGACCTTAGATTAAGTTGGAAAGAACTGACAACTTGACACTATTGAGTCTTCTCATTGATAAACATGGAATATCTGTTCATTTATTAATTTTTTGATTTTGTTCATTGAAGGATTTTTGTTTTCCTCATATGGTGATTTTACATATTTTGTTAGGTTTATACTTAAGTATCTCATTTTTGGGTGCTAATGTAAATGGTATTGTATTTTAAATTTCAAATTCCACTTGTTTAATGCTAGTATTGGCTGAAAATTAGTTTTTATTTCTCAAGGATATATTACCAAGGGTGAAAGTTGGGATGTATGAAAAATACATTTTTAGTTTTAAAAGAAAATGACAAATTTCCACACTAATGGTTCCATTTTACATTCCCACCAACATTGTGATCCAATTTTTCAACATCCTTGGTGTTTTCACATTTTTTTATTTTAGCCATTCTGATATGTGTGTAGCAGTTTATCATTTTGCTTTAAATTTGCATTTTCCTAATGACCAATTACGTTGAATACTTTTTATGTGGTTATTTGAAATCTGTATATATTTTTGATCAAATGTCTGTTCATGACTTCTGTCCATTTTACAATTAGATTTATTTAAATTATTGTGTTTTGAGAGTCATTTATAAAGTCCAGATACAAGCCCTTTGTCAGATACATGCTTTCTAATTATTTTCATCAGTCTGTAGTTTGTATTTTCATTCTCTTAAGGGCGTTTTCACAGATCAAAAGTTTTTTTTTAATTTTAATGAGGCCCAATGTCTCAGTTTTCCTTTTATACATCATTACCTATATAACCATTCAGGACTGGCAGCTGTGTATGTATAGCGGCATTCACTGGTGGGCTATGGAGGGTGATATTATGGGCAGATAATTTTTGTATAGCTTTAAATTTTTGTGGTAGTATTTTCTTATTTTTGAAGCAATTTATGAAATATACATTCTTCTAAGAAATATATCCATGACCTCCAAATTTTCAAATAGATTTTGGTGAGGTTATTGATTCAGTTCTCCAGTTATCTTTTTATTTATGTGGTATTATTCAAAATTTTGTTTATTTGTGCTTTCTCTTTTTACTGGTCATTTCATCAGAGTTTTGTGTATTTCATTAATATTTTTATAAAGTTTAGTCTAATGCATGCTTCTTTAATATTTCATTAAGTTTTTCTCTTGTACTTATATCCTTTTTCTATTTAAGAATTTATTCTATTGTTCTTTCTAACTTCTTAAGTTAGACACATAATTAATGTTTAACTTTCCTTATTTTGACTATAAAAATTTAAGGCTATGTTTTTCCTTTGCTACTTTGTCATTATCCTGCTGAGTTCCATATGGGTATGTGTGTGTGTGTGTGTGTGTGTGTGTGTGTGTGTGTGTGTATTTTAAACTAATAGACTATATTTTTAGAATAGTCTTTGTTTTACAGAGAAGTTGAGCACACAATAAAGAGAATTCTCAAAAATTCCCTGCACACAGTTTCCTTCATTATTAATATCTTTCATTAGTACATATATTTGTTACACTGATGAAGTAATATTAATCCATAATTATTAACTGTACTTAATAATTGAGAGTATACAACACCTAGGACTGTAACAAGAGACAAAGAAGGTCATTATATAATGATAAGGAGGTCAGTTTATCCAAAGGATATAACAATTGTAAATATCTATGCACCCAACATTAGGAATGCCTAAATTTATAAAGCAAATATTAACAGATTAGAAGGGAGAAATAGACAGCAATACAATAATAGCAGGGGACTTCAATACCCTACTTTTAACAATGGATATATCATCCAGACAGAAGGTCAGTAAGGAAACATTGGCTTTTAACTACATATTATACCAGATGGACCTAACAGACATATACAGGGCATTCCATCATTCCATACAACAGCAGCAGAATACATATTCTTTTCAAGCACATATGGAACACTGTCTAGGATAGATCATAGGCAAGACCATAAAACTAGTATTAATGAATTTAAGAAGATTGAAATCATATCAAGCATATTTTCCAAACACAAAGGAACTAGAAAAAGAATAAACAAAGGTCAAATTTAGGAGAAGGAAAGAAAAAAAAAACAATGAAGCATTATTTCATAATAAATTATCTTAATAAACTGGGTATAGAGGGAATGTACATCACCATAATAAAGACCACATATGACAAGCCTACAGTTAACATCATATACAATGGTTAAAGGTTGAAATATTTCCCTCTAAGATCTAGAACAAGATAAGAGTGCCCACTGTCACCACTTTTATTCAACATAGTACTGGAAGTCTTAGCTAGAGCAGTAAGGTAAGGAAAAGAAATAAAAATATCTAAATAGGAAACGAAGAAGGAAAAGTGTTGGTATTTGCCAATTACATGACATTATACATAGAAAACCCCATAGACCACTAAAAAATAAAACTTAGAATTAGTAAATTGCTTTAATAAAGTTGCAGGATACAAAGTCAGTAATAATAATGATAAATCAGTTGCATCTCTATACTCTATCAATGAAATTTCAGAAAGAAAAATTAAATGAATGATCCCATTTACAATAGCATTATAAAAGAATAAAATTCTTAGGAATAAATTTAACAAAGGAGGTTAAAGATCTGTACTCTGAAAGCTATAAGACATTGATGAAAGATTGAAGAAGACACAAAAAAATTGAAAGGTATAAATATTGAGTTAATATTGTCAAAATGCCTACACTACTCAAAACAATATACAGATTCAACACAATCTCTATCAAAATTCCAATGACATTTTTCACAGAAATAGAAAAGAAAAAAAAATCTAAAATTTGTAAGGAATCACAAAAGACTCCGAGTAGCCAAAATAATTTTAAGAAAAAAGAACAAAGCTGGAGGTATCACACTTCCTGATTTCAAACTATATTATAAAACTATAGTGATCAAAACAGTATAATGTGGGTTTTGGCATTAAAACAGACACATAAACCAATGGAACAGGACAGAAAACATCAAAATAAACCCATTCACATATGGTCAATTAATTTTTGACAAAGGAGCCAAGAATATACAATGAAGAAAGGATAATCTTCAAAAAATGGTGCTGGGAAAACTGGATAGCCACATGCAAAAAAAATGAGGTGGACCCCTATCTTACACCTTACACAAAAATCATCTCAAAATGCATTAAATACTTGAACTTAAAATATGAAACTATAAAATTCCTAGAAGAAAACATAGGGGGTAAGCTTCTTGACATTGATCTTGGTGATGACTTTTTGGATTGGACACAAAAAGCAAAGTCAACAACAAAATAATAATAATAAACCAGTGAGACTACAGAAAACTAAAAAGCTTCTGTTCAGTAAAGGAATGGGAGAAAATATTTGCAATTTGCATATCTAATAGGAGGTTAATATTCAAAATACATGCGGAACTCATACAACTCAATAACAGTAATAATGAATAACCCAAATAAAATGGATAAAGAAGCTAAATAGACATTTTCCCAAAGATATACAAAGGGCCAACAGGTAAATTAAAAGATGCTCAACATTGCTAATCATAAGGGAAATGCAGATAAAAGCCACAATGAGATAACACCTCACACCTGTTAGAATGGCTATTACAAAAAGACTAGAGATAACAAATGCTGACAAGGATGTGGAGAAAAGGGAATTATTGTACATTTTTGGTGGGAATGTAAAATGGTACAGCCACTTTAGAAAATAGTATGATGGTTCCTGAAGAAATTAAAGCTAGAATGACACCATTATCCAGCAATCTCACTTCTGGGTATGTGTCCAAAGGAAACAAATGTTTATCTCAAAGAAATATCTGTACTCCCATGTCATAGCAACATTATTGATAGTAGCCCAGGTATCAAAACAACCTAAGTGTCTGTTCATAAATGAATGAATGAAGAAAATATGGTATACATATACAGAATATTATTCAGCCTCAAAAAGAAGGAAATTCTGTCATTCCTGACAACATAGATGAACCTGAAAAGCATTATGCAAAGATTAAACAAAACATTTCTAAATAACACATAGGTAAAAGGAAAAGTCTGGACATAAATTTTAAAATATTTTGAATAAAATAAAAATGAAAATACTACTTATCAAAATTTATAGAATACAGTGAAAACAGTGCATAGAGGGAAATAAATAACATTAAAAACTTCTCCCTAAGCAGTACTATGAGAAAATCTAAAATTAATAACCTAAGCTTCCACATTAAGAATATACAGGGCTTCCCTGATAGCGCACTGGTTGAGAGTCAGCCTGCCGATGCAGGGGACACAGATTCTTGCCCCGGTCTGGGAGGATCCCACATGCCGTGGAACGACTGGGCCCATGAGCCATGGCCACTGAGCTTGAGCTCTGGAGCCTGTGCTCTGCAACGGGAGAGGCCACAACAGTGAGAGGCCCACGTACCACAAAAAAAAAAAAAAAAAAAAAAAAGAAGAAGAATATACAGAGGAGAGTGGAAGATGGTGGAAGAGTAAGACATGGAAATCAACTTCCTCCCCACAGACACATCAGAAATATATCTACACGTGGAACAACTCCTACAGAACACCTACTGAATGCTGGCAGAAGACTTCACACCTCCCAAAAGGCAATAAACTCCCCATGTACCTTGGTAGGGCAAAAGAAAAAAGGAATAAAGAGAGACAAAAGAATAGGGATGGGACCTGCACCAGTGGGAGGGAGCTGTGAAGGAGGAAAGGTCTCCACACACTAGAAGCCCCTTCACGGGCGGACTCTGCAGGTGGCAGAGGGGAAGCTTCGGAGCCACGGAGGAGAGAGCAGCAATAGGGGTGCGGAAGGCAAAGCGGAGAGATTTTTGCACAGAGGATTGGTGCCGACCAGCACTCACCAGCCCGAGAGGCTTGTCTGCTCACCAGCCGGGGAGGGCAGGGCTGGGAGCTGAGGCTCGGGTTTTGGTTGGAGCAGAGAGAGAGGACTGGTGTTGGAGGCGTGAAAACAGCCTGAAGGGGTTAGTGCACCACGGCTAGCCGGGAGGGAGTCTGGGGAAAAGTCTGGACCTGCCTAAGAGGCAAGAGACATTTTCTTCCCTCTTTGTTTCCTGGTGCGCCAAGAGAGGGGATTAAGAGCACTGCTTAAAGGAGCTCCACACACAGGCGCGAGCTGCGGCTAACAGCGCTGACACCAGAGACGGTCATGAGACGCTAACGCCGCTGCTCCCGCCACCAAGAAGCCTGTGTGCAAGCACAGGTCACTATCCACATCTCCCTTCTAGGTAGCCTGTGCCGCCCGCCACTGGCAGGGTCCTGGGATCCAGGGACAACTTCCCCGGGAGAATGCACGGTGCGCCTCAGGCTGGTGCAACGTCCCGCCGGCCTCTGCAGCAACAGGCTCACCCCGCATCCATACCCCTCCCTCCTCCCGGCCTGAGTGACCCAGGGCCCCCGAATCAGCTGCTCCTTTAACCCCGTCCTGTCTGAGCAAAGAACAGACGCCCTCCAGCGACCTACATGAAGAGTCAGGGCCAAATCCAAAGCTGAACCCCAGGAGCTGTGCGAACAAAGAAGAGAAAGAGAAATCTCTCCCAGAAGCCTCAGGAGCAGCAGATTAAATTTCCACAATCAACTTGATGTACCCTGCATCTGTAGAATACCTGAACAATGAATCATCCCAAATTGAGGAGGTGGACTTTGAGAGCAAGATTTATTATGTTTTCCCCTTTCCCTCTTTTTGTGAGTGTGTACGTGTATCCTTCTGTGTGAGATTTTGTCTGTATAACATTGCTTTCACCATTTGTCCTAGGTTTCTGTCAGTTTTATTTATTTATTTTTTTTGTACTTAAAATTTTTTTTTAATAATTATTTTTTATTTTAATAACTTTATCTTTTTCTTTTCCTTTATCCTCTTTCTTTCTTCCTTCCTTTATTTCTTTCTTTCTAATTTTTCTCCCTTTTATCATGAGCCGTGTGGAGGAAAGGCCCTTGGTGCTGCAGCCAGGAGTCAGTGCTGTGCCTCTGAGGTGGGAGAGCCAGTTACTTCAGGACACTGGTCCACAAGAGACTTCTCAGCTCCACATAATATCAAATGGCGAAAATCTCCCAGAGAGCTCCATCTCAACACCAGCACCCAGCTTCACTCAACAAGCAGCAAGCTACAGTGCTGGACACCCTATGCCAAACAACTAGTGAGACAGGAACACAACCCCACCCATTAGCACAGAGGCTGCATAAAATCATAATAAGTCCACAGACATACCAAAACACACCACCAGATGTGGACCTGCCCACCAGAAAGACAAAATTCAATCTCATCCACCAGAACACAGGCACTAGTCCCCTCCACCAGATGGCCTACACGACCCACTGAACCAACCATAGCCACTGGGGTCAGACACCAAAAACAACGGGAACTACGAACCTGCAGCCTGAAAAAAGAAGACCCCAAACACAGTAAGATAAGCAAAATGAGAAGACAGAAAAATACATAGCAGATGAAGGAGCAAGGAAAAAACCCACCAGACCTAACAAATGAAGAGGAGATAGGCAGTCTACCTGAAAAAGAATTCAGAATAATGACAGTAAAGATGATCCAAAATCTTGGAAATAGAATAATGAAAATGCAAGAAATGTTTAACAAGGACCTAGAAGAACTAAAGATGAAACAAGCAATGATGAACAACAAAATAAATGAAATTAAAAATACTCTAGGTGGGACCAATAACAGAATAACTGAGGCAGAAGAATGGATAAGTGACCAGGAAGATAAAATAGTGGAAATAACTACTGTAGAGCAGAATAAAGAAAATAGAATGAAAAGAACTGAGGACAGTCTCAGAGACTTCTGGGAAAACATTAAAGGCAACAACATTCGTATTATATGGGTTCCAGAAGAAGAAGAGAAAAAGAAAGGGAATGAGAAAATATTTGAAGAGATTATAGTGGAAAACTTCCTTAATATGGGAAAGTAAATAGTTAATCAAGTCCAGGAAGCACAGAGAGTCCCATACAGGATAAATCCAAGGAGAAATACACTAGGACACATATTAATCAAACTGTCAAAAATTAAATACAAAGAAAACATATTAAAAGCAGCAAGGGTAAAACAACAAATAACACACAATGGAATCCCCATAAGGTTAACAGCTGATCTTTCAGCAGAAACTCTGCAAGCCAGAAGGGAGTGGCAGGACATATTTAAAGTGATGAAGGAGAGAAACGTACAACTAAGATTACTCTACCCAGCAAGGATCTCATTCAGATTTGATGGAGAAATTAAAACCTTTACAGACAAGCAAAAGCTGAGAGAGTTCAGCACCACCAAACCAGCTTTACAACAAAGGCTAAAGGAACTTCTTTAGGCAAGAAACACAAGAGAAGGAAAAGAACTACAATAACAAACCCAAAACAATTAAAATAATGGGAATAGGAACATACATATCAATAATTACCTTAAATGTAAATGGATTATATGCTCCCACCAAAAGACACAGACTGCCTGAATGGATACAAAAATAAGAATCAGGGTTTCCCTGGTGGTGCAGTGGTTGAGAGTCTGTCTGCCAATGCAGGGGACATGGGTTCATACCCCAGTCCAGGAAGATACCACATGTCACGGAGCGGCTGGGCCTGTGAGGCATTGCTGCTCAGCTTGCACGTCTGGAGCCTGTGCTCCGCAATGGAAGAGGTCACAACAGTGAGAGGCCCACATACTGAAAAAAAAAAAAAAAAAACAAGAACCATATATGTGCCATCTACCAGAGACCTGGTAGACCTAGAGAAACATACAAACTGAAAGTAAGGGGATGGAAAAAGATATTCCATGCAAATGGAAACCAAAGGAAAGCTGGAGTAGCAATTCTCAAATCAGACAAAATAGACTTTAAAATAAACACTATTAGAAGAGACAAAGAAGGATACTACAGAATGATCAAGAGATGATCCAAGAAGAGGATATAACAACAGTAAATATTTATGAACCCAACATAGGAGTACCACAATACATAAGGCAAATACTAACAGCCATAAAAGGGGAAATTGACAGTAACACATTCATAGTAGGGGACTTTAACATCCCACTTTCACCAATGGATGGATCATCCAAAATGAAAATAAATAAGGAAACACAAGCTTTAAGTGATATGTTAAACTAGATGGACTTAATTGATATTTCTAGGACATTCCATCCGAAACAACAGAATACACATTTTTCTCAAGTGCTCTCAGAACATTCTCCAGGATAGATCATATCTTGGGGCACCAATCAAGCCTTGGTAAATTTAAAAAAAATTGAAATTGTATCAAATATCTTTTCTGACCACAATGGTATAAGACTAGATATCAATTACAGGAAAAGATCTGTAAAAAATACAAACACATGAAGACTAAACAATACATTACTTAATAATGAAGTGATTACTGAAGAAATCAAAGAAGTAATAAAAAATACCTAGAAACAAATGACAATGGAGACACGATGACCCAAAATCTATGGGATGCAGCAAAAGCAGTTCTAAGAGGGAAATTTAGAGCAATATAATCCTACCTTAAGAAACAGGAAACATCTCGAATAAACAACCTAACCTTGCACCTAAAGCAATTAGAGAAAGAAGAACAACAACCAAAAAAAAAATCCAAAGTGAGCAGAAGGAAATAAATCATAAAGATCAGATCAGAAATAAATGAAAAAGAAATAAAGGAAATGATAGCAAAGATCAATAAAACTAAAAGATGGTTCTTTGAGAAGATAAACAAAATTGATAAACCATTAGCTAGACTCATCAAGAAAAAAAGGGAGAAAACTCAAATCCACAGAATTAGAAATGAAAAGGAGAAGTAAAAACTGACACTGCAGAAATAAAAAAGATCATGAGAAATTACTACAAGCAACTCTATGCCAATAAAATGGAAAACCTGGAAGAAATGCACAAATTCTTAGAAATACACAACGTGCCAAGGCTGAATCAGGAAGAAATAGAAAATATGAACAGACCAATCACAAGCACTGATATTGAAACTGTGACTAAAAATCTTCCAACAAAAGCCCAGGACCAGATGGCTTCAGAGGCGAATTCTCTCAAACATTTAGAGAAGAGTTAACACCTATCCTTCTCAAGCTCTTCCAAAATACAGCAGATGGACGAACACTCCCAAACTCATTCTACGAGGCCACCATCACGCTGACACCAAAACCAGACAAGGATGTCACAAAGAAAGAAAACCACAGGCCAATATCACCGATGAACATAGATGCAAAATTGCTCAACAAAATACTAGCAAACAGAATCCAACAGCACATTAAAAGGATCATTAACCATGATCAAGTGGGGTTTATTTCAGGAATGCAAGGATTCTTCAATATACACAAATCAATCAACTTGATACCCATACTAATAAACTGAAGGAGAAAAACCATATGATCATCTCAATAGATGCAGAGAAAGCTTTTGACAAAATTCAACACCTATTTATGATAAAAACCCTACAGAAAGTAGGCATAGAGGGAACTTTCCTCAACATAATAAAGGCCATATATGACAAACCCACAGCCAACATTGTCCTCAATGGTGAAAAACTGAAAGCATTTCCACTGAGATAAGGAACAAGACAAGGTTGCCCACTCTCACCACTCTTATTCAACATAGTTTTGGAAGTTTTAGCCACAGCAATCAGAGAAGAAAAGGAAATAAAAGGAATCTAAATCGGAAAAGAAGAAGTAAAGATATCACTGTTTGCAGATGAGATACTATACACAGAGAATCCTAAAGATGCTACCAGAAAACTACTAGAGCTAATCAATGAATTTGGTAAAGTAGCAGGATACAAAATTAATGCACAGAAATCTCTGGCATTCCTCTACACTAATGATGAAAAATTTGAAAGTGGAATCAAGAAAACACTCCCATTTACCATTGCAACAAAAAGAATAAAATACCTAGGAATAACCTTACCTAAGGAGACAAAAGACCTGTATGCAGAAAATTATAAGACACTGATGAAAGAAATTAAAGATGATACAAATAGTTGGAGAGATATATCATGCTCTTGGATTGGAAGAATCAACTATGTGAAAATGACTCTACTACACAAAGCAATCTACAGATTCAATGCAATCCCTATCAAACTACCACTGGCATTTTTCAAAGAACTAGAACAAAAAATGTCACAATTTGTATGGAAACACAAAAGACCCCGAATAAATAAAACAATATTGATAACGTAAATTGGAGGTGGAGGAATCAGGCTCCCTGGCTTTAGACTATACTACAAAGCTACAGTAATCAAGACAGTATGGTACTGGCACAAGAACAGAGATATAGATCAATGGAACAGGATAGAAAGACCAGAGATAAACCCACTCACATATGGTCACCTTATCTTTGATAAAGGAGGCAGGAATGTACAGTGGAGAAAGGACAGCCTCTTCAATAAGTGGTGCTGGAAAAACTGGACGAGTACATGTAGAAGTATGAGATTAGATCACTCCATAACACCACACACAAAAATAAGCTCAGAACGGATTAAAGACCTAAATGTAAGGCCAGAAACTATCAAACTCTCAGAGGTGAACATAGGCAGAACACTCTATGACATAAATTACAGCAAGATCCTTTTTGATCCACCTCCTAGAGAAATGGAAATAAAAACAAAAATAAACAAATGGGACCTAATGAAACTTAAAAGCTTTTGCAAAGCAAAGGAAACCATAAGCAAGAGGAAAAGACAACCCTCAGAATGGGAGAAAATATTTGCAAATGAAGCAACTGACAAAGGAATAATCTCCAAAATTTGTAAGCAGCTCATGCAGCTCAAAAACAAACAGCCCAATCCAAAAATGGGTAGAAGACCTAAATAAACATTTCTCCAAAGAAGAAATACAGATTGCCAACAAACACATGAAAGAATGCTCAATATCATTAATCATTAGAGAAATGCAAATCATAACTACAATGAGATATCATCTCACACCTGTCAGAATGGCCATCATCCAAAAATCTAGAAACAATTAATGCTGGAGAGGATGTGGAGAAAAGGGGACACTCTTGCACTGCTGGTGGGAATGTGAATTGGTACAGCCACTATGGAGAACAGTATGGAGGTTCCTTAAAAAACTACAAGTATAACTACCATATGACCCAGCAATCCCACTACTGGGCATACACCCTGAGAAAACCGTAATTCAAAAATAGTCCTGCACCAAAATATTCATTGCAGCTCTATTCACAATAGCCAGGAGATGGAAACCACCTAAGTATCCATCAACGGATGAATGGATAAAAAAATGTGGCACCTATATACAATGGAATATTACTCAGGCATAAAAAGAAAGGAAATTGAATTATTTGTAATGAGGTGGATGGACCTGGAGTCTGTCATACAGAGTGAAAGAGAAAGTCTGAAAGTCTGAAAGAGAAAGACAAATACTGTATGCTAACACATATATATGGAATCTAAGAAAAAAATAAAATGTCATGAAGAGCCTAGGGGTAAGACAGGAGTAAAGACACAAACCTACTAGAGAATGGACTTGAGGATGTGGGGAGGGGGAAGGGTAAGCTGTGACAAAGTGAGAGTGGCACGGACATATATATACTACCAAACGTAAAATAGATAGCTAGTGGGAAGCAGCCGCATAGCACAGGGAGATCAGCTTGGTGTTTTGTGACCACCTATAGGGGTGGGATATGGAGGGTGGAGGGAGGGAGACACAAGAGGTAGGAGATATTGGGATATATGTATATGTATAGCTGATTCACTTTGTTATAAAGCAGAAACTAACACACCATTGTAAAGCAATTATACTCCAATAAAGATGTAAAAATATATATATACGGAAAGGAAGAAAATTTAAAGCTAAAATAATGTAGAAGAATGTAAATAATAAACATTAGAATTGAGTACAGGAAAAGTAGGTAAAAAGTCAATTAAACCAAAAGCTGGTTCTTTGAGAAGATCAATACAATTGTTAAAATCTGGCCAGCACCTAAAGGTCAGGAATGAGAGATAGATGTGCTCTTTCACCATTCCTATTTAACATTATACTAGAAGTCCTAGCTAGTGCCGTGATAGAAGGAATGGAAATAAAGCTGTACAGATTGGAAAGGAAGAAAT
This sequence comes from Tursiops truncatus, assembly GCF_011762595.2. Classification (NCBI taxonomy): domain Eukaryota; kingdom Metazoa; phylum Chordata; class Mammalia; order Artiodactyla; family Delphinidae; genus Tursiops; species Tursiops truncatus. The sequence continues at coordinate 52,583,436 of NC_047048.1, read as the reverse complement.
AAAATTGTCTTGATACATAGGTAACTGTACATGTAGAAAACTCTCCAAATTTACCAAAAAACTCTCAGTACTAATAAATGAGTAGAGCAAGTTTGCAGTAGATAAAGTTCATATGCAAGAGTCTTCCAACTTTATATACCAGCAACCAATCACTGGAACTTAAAATTCAAATAAATACTATTTATATTTAATAGTATTAAAAAATAAAATAAATTTTCAAATCACAAATATGATAAAGGATTCATATCCATAATATATAAAGAACTCTTAAAACTTGATACTAAAGAGATGAATAACTCAATTTTTTTAAATGGGAAAAATAAGAAAATATCTCTCAAAAGAGAATACACAAATGTTCAGTATGGTATGAAAAATACTTAATATTATTAATCTTAGGGAAAAACATATAAAAACAATGAGATACCACTTCACATTCATTAGGATGACTATAATAAGATGGACAAAAACAAGATTTTGCAAATGTATAGAGAAATTGGAACCCTCATACATTGCTTGTTAGCATGTAATATGGAGCAGGCATTTTGGAAAAGAGTTTGGCAGTTTCTCAAAAAATTAAACGTAGAGTTACCATATAACCCACTAATTCCACTCCTAGATATATACCCAAATAATTTAAAACACATAATTACACTCAAAAACTTGTACATTAATGTTGATATCAGCATTAATCATATTAACTAAAAAGTAGAAACAATCAAAATATCCATTGTTAACTGATGAGTGGATAAACAAAAGCAGCATATTCATACAGTGGACTAGTATTCGGCAATAAAAAGAAATGTATTAATAACAGGCTACAACATGGATGAACCTTGAAAACATTATGTATGTGAAAAAAAGTCAGCTACAGAAGGCTGCACTCTGGAAAATTCTTTTTATATCAAATATACAGAGGAGGTCAGTCTATAGAGACAGAAAGTAGATTAGTGGTTACCGATGACTAAAGGCGAAGATAGGGAGTGATTGCCAAAGGGTAGAGGATTTCTTTTTCGAGGTCATGAAAATCTTTTACAATTGATGGTGGTAATGGCTGCACAGCTCTGAAATATACTAAAAAACATTGAAGTTTAACTTTAAATTGGTGAATTGTATCTCATGTGAATTATATCTCAATAAAGATTTTTAAAAATTAAGTACTTAGGAAAAAAAATCTATTTTGTGTAGTTTATACACAAAATATACACACTGACAAAATTGATCAAAGAGGATCGAAATTAATGGCGACATGATTTGCAAAACCTGATGTCATCAAGATGTCAATTCTTCCTACCTTAATTTATAAAATTAATGGAAATCCCATTCAAAACCCAAGAACACTTTTTTGTGAATATTGACAAACTGATTTCAAAATTTACATGCAAAGTCAAATAGTCTGAACTATCCAACACAATAATGAAGAACAAAGTTGGAGGATTCACATTTTCTGATATTAAGACAGTATAAAGCTACTCTAATCAAGACAGTGTGGTATTTGCAAAATAATAGATATACTGATGAATGGAAAAGAATACAGAGACAAGAAACAGACCTGAACAAACACAGTCAACTAATTTTTGACAAATTTGCAAAGACAAACTAATGAATAAATAATACTCTTTCCAAAAAATTGTACTAGAGAAACTGGACAGCCATTTGTAAAAAGTAAAATAAAATAAAATAAAATATAAAATAAAATATAAAATAAATAAACCTAGACTCAGACTTCACCCTTTACCCAGAAATAAATTAAAAATGAATTCAAGACCTAAACATAAAATGCAAAATGATAAAACTTGTAGAAGAAAATATAGGAGAGAATCTGTGTGATCTTGGGTTTGGTGATGAGTTTTTATCTGCAACAACAAAACATGATCCATGAAAGAATAAATTGATAAGTTAGTTTTTATTAAAGGTAAACCTCTTGCTCAGTGAAAGACACTTAAAAGATTGAAAAGACAAGCCACAGTTTGTGAGAAAATATTTGCAAAATACTTATCTGATAAAGGATTTGTTCCATATTATACAGAGAACACTAAAACTCAGCAATAAGAAAGTAAACAAATCCATTTAAAAATGGTCAAAAGGCCTGAACAGATACATCATCAAAAACGATATTCGGATAGCAAGTAACATATGAAAGATTCTTAACATCATATGTCATTAGGGAAATGCAAATAAAAACAATGAGATACTTGGGTTCCCTGGTGGTGCAGTGGTTGAGAGTCCGCTTGCCGATACAGGGGACACGGGTTCGTGCCCCGGTCCAGGAAGATCCCACATGCTGTGGAGCTGCTAGGCCCATGAGCCATGGTCGCTGAGACTGCACGTCTGGAGCCTGTGCTCCGCAACGGGAAAGGCCACAACAGTGAGAGGCCTGCGTACCGCAAAAAAAAAAAAAAACCAAAAAACAATGAGATACCATCACACACCTAGCTTAATCTTAGAATGGTTAATATTGAGGAGGAATGATTTGACAGAACTAAACATTGGTAAGAAATTGAAGTAACAGGAATTCTCATTCATTGGGGGCAGAATGCAAAATGGAACAGGCTGTTTGGAAGATAGTTTGGCTGCTCCCATAAAGCTAGACAAAATCTTACCACATAATCCAGCAATTGTACACTTAGGTATTATCCAACTGCTTTATATTCTTATGTCCATGAAAAACCTGCACACAAATGCTTATAGAAACATATAACCATTGTAATGCTAACAGTAGGTCAAACTGGGTGCAGGGTAGATGGGAGCTCTGTAATATCCTTGAACTTTTCTGTAAATCTACAACTCTTCTAAAAGTTTAAATGTTTATTGAATGTGAAAAAATAAAAACAAGGTAAAATTATTAAATTATAGGAAATATTCATTTTTATAGTTCTTAAATCTTGGCACCAGGAAGGCACTGTGGGGTTTGAGACGTGGAGAAAAAGTTTAGGGTTGAAACTGAGCAGGACCCTGTGGGGCTCCTGGGCATGGAAGCCTTTCCATGTCCCCCATTCCTTGTTTGTAAGGAAGAGACTCCAGCCTCCCTGAACTTTCCTGAGTTCCAAAGGGCAGATTTAAACAGTTGCTAATCAGGGAAAGGAGGGGATGCAGAGACAAGGGAGGAGCAGCCAAGAAACAATAATGCAGCCTTGGGGCAGGGTCCTGGTTCCTCCCCAAGTGATACACAGAGGAGAAACTAAAACCCAACAAATGGAAGATGTCAGTATTCTTCATTTCAGAGAAGACCAACTGAAGCCGGATTAAATGAACCAGAGAAGTTCTTCAAGAAGACCACCTGAAGGCCAGATTAAAGAAACTACAAAAGCTCATCAGATTATCTGAGTGAGCTCAGATTAAAGGAGTGCAAACCTTGCACACATCATAAACTATCAGCAGCCCCACCCTTGCACTATTGCTATAAAACTCCTCACCCTGGGCTTCCCTGGTGGCACAGTGGTTGAGAGTCCACCTGCCGATGCAGGGGACACTGGTCTGTGCCCCGGTCCGGGAAGATCCCACATGCCACGGAGAGGCTGGGCCCGTGAGCCATGGCCGCTGGGCCTGCGCCTCCGGAGCCAGTGCTCCAGAACGGCCCGCATACCACAAAAAAAAAAACAACAAAATAACTCCTCACCCAATCCTCCCTGGTTGGGACACACAATTTTTGAGGGGCATGAGCCTGCTGTGTCCCCCTTTGCCTGGCAAAGTTATAAAGCTCTTCTTTTTTACTTCACCCAATACTCTGTCTCCAAGATTCGATTCAGCACCCGTGCACAGAGGCCGAGTTTTCAGCATCAGGGTCAGCTCACTTAAAATAAGCCTATATTTTTCATTGATACAAGTATCTCTTCCAATGTGTCATTTGTGTTTGTTCAAGTCATCTGCCAGTGAAAGATTTGTTTTACTGTTGTTTTGTAATAAGTATCATCACAAATCTGGTCATTGGGAGTGATTTGTTGTTTATAACTTATTTTTGCATAACAACTTAGGTCAACCTGGCATTGCACCAACAAGTCTGAGAGATTCCAGACTCACAATTATAAATATGGTTCCAGTTCAAGAGAAATTAGGTGCTGTAAAGTGTGAGAATTTATCTATGTAATAAGCACTTATAAAGTGATTACTATCTTCCAGAAATTCTTAAACACTTTACATATACTAAATTATTAAGATCCTTATAAAATCTTTCTAGGGTAGGTGCCAGTATAATGTATATATTAATGTTAGTATTAACTACATATTAGTATCTTGATATCTATTTAAGTACTATCTATGTTTTTATTAAAGATACATGGATACAAAAATAATTCTTTTTACTTGTCTAAGCCCAGAAGGTCTGCTTTCAGAGTCCCTTCTCCTTATCAGGATGCTGTGATACTCCTTAACTAGAGGTGACTCTTTGGAAACTCTTAACCATATGCTTTGTTCTTTGAGCACTTTTTCTGGTGTTTTATGACTTTTAGTGCCAGAAAATGTAAACCCCTTAAAATATATTCAGTAGAAACTGAACACACATTGTCAAACACAAGTTTGTGTGTCTGACACAGTGAGGCCAAACAAACCTAAATATCAGAGTTTGGAGCAGAGAAAAATTAATTACAAGGGCTATACAAGGAGATAGATTGGCTTGTGCTCAAAAGACCTGAACTCTCAGATGGGTTTCAGGGAAGAGTTTTTAAAGGCAAAATTTGGGGTGAGGGCTGGAGGGTGTGTGACTGTCTTCTGATTGTTTGGTGGTGAGGTAACAGGGTGGTTTTCCAGGAATCTTGTGCTCAGCCCAAAGTTACTATCCTCTACCTGGGTGGTGGGCCTTAGTTCCTGCAGAAGACCTCAAAGATTTATTGTTTTACAGATAGTTCTGTACTCTGATGCTTTTGCAAAAATGTTCCTATAAAGGGGTTTCATCTTCAAGGGATTCATGGAAAAGACTGGTTTCTGGTAACTGACTATACTGCTGAACTGAATGAATAAGCATTTTCGGAACTCTAATGGAAAACTGATGAGTTCATAAAATGCTAACAGAAGATCAAGATGAAAAAAAGAAAATTAATTACATGGGACTGTGTGAACTGATGAGGATGATTATAATTTTTGTAACTTTCTGTTTGAATAAAAAAAAAATCCCACAAGCACTCAGAGGCAAAAAATATACAAATCAATTATCACTGCAAAGTAAAGGAGCTGTTACAGTGGAGGATTACTGGACTGAATGTCAATATTATGACATAGTATGAGTATGTTTCATGTTTGGTAACTGCAATCATTGTTGCTTTTATTGTGGTCATCCATTTATAATGCTTGGTGTCAGTTTATTTATCTCTTATAAAAATAAAATACAGTGTGTGTGTGTGTGTGTGTGTGTGTGTGTGTGTGTGTGTGTGTGAAAAAACAAACAAACACCAACACTAAAAAAAAAAAAGATATTTGTTATGTATATTGCTTGAGGAGGAATCAGGACCCTGCTTTATCACTGCACTATTGTTTCTTGCCTGCTCTTCCTTTGTTTCTGCATTTCCTCACTTCCCTAATTAGAAACAGAATCTGCCCTTTGGAACTTAGGGAAGGTCTAGGAAACTGAAGCCTTTTTCCTACAAACAAGAAACAGTGGATACTGAAAGACTTTTGTACCCACCCGAGAGGGTACCATAGGGTCCTGCTTGATTTCAAAACCACATTATTAGAATTCAAAATCTCAAGGAAATGTAAATGGATCTGAATAAGTTTTCAAGAGACAGAGTAGCTGAAACAACCTAAAAATTAAGAGTTATGTTATTATGGAGAATTCACTCACCAAGTCAGACTCACATGGGATTCTGAGAACAGCGGACCTCTAACCAATATTCAGTTTGTAAATAGCTAGATGCCCCCACTGAGTTACTGAAAATGATATTATACATAATATACCCTTAAAGGATTAAGATTAAGACGTGACTGTCTCATTGCCACTTTGTGGCTACATAAGCTATTTTTTATTATTTTATGTATCTAACTTTTGTATATTGTGGAAGGTAGGAGAGCAAGAGAGCAATAAATCAATTAAAAGATCTGCTGTGATACTGTTACTGAACTCAGGTTTTGGTTGCTCACCATTCAAAAGCCAATACTTTAGAGACAAGTGTTGGTTGGAAAGAAAAGCTTGCTTAATTCAGGAGGCCAGCAACATGAGGAGAAGGCAGACTCATGTCCAAGAACCAACTCTGAAGATTCTGCTTGACTATAAAAGTTTTTAAAGGGAGAAAGAGGAAATCAGTCACAGTTAATCATTTGGTAAGGGAGTCAGAGTCTTCGTTTTCTTCCATGGAATGAAGATTTTCTTCTAACTGGTTGGTGGTGAGGTAACAGGAATGTTGTGTTCCAGTCCTGTTACTTAGAACTATGTTGTTCCAGGACTCTTGTGCTCAGCCTGAAGTTATCATTCTCCACCTGGGAGGGGATCTTAGTTCCTGAAGAATAACTCAAAGATATATTGTTATGTATATTCCTTGAGGAGGACCCTGCACTATTGTTTCTTGCCTGCTCCTCTGTTTTTTGCATTCCCAACCTTCCTTGATAAGCAACTGTTTGAAACTGCCCTTTGGTACTCAAGGAAGGTCAAGGAGACTGAATGAAGCCTTTTTCCCACAAACAGGAAATGGGGGACATGGAAAGGATTTGTATCCCGAGGACCCCAAAGTGGTCTGCTCAGTTTCAATACTGGGATTCATAATAAGAAATGTTTTGTTTGTTTGTTTTTGTTGCTGTTTCTGGCACAGAGCTTCTAATACCCTTGGAATTTCCTAGGTGATGAGAGTAATATAGTTCTCTTATTATGATAATGTGATGACTTTTGGACCCTATCTAAGAGATGGGGTATAGTTGCCAGGTGACCCAACCAGGTGACTGGAGGGTTGGAATTTTCAGTCTCACATCCACCTCCAGGGAGAGGAGAGGTGCTAGAGGTTGAGTTCAGTCACTGATGGCCAATGATTTAATCAATCCTGTCTATTGTAATGAAGCCTCCATAAAAATCCAAAAGATCTGCCTTTATTAAAACATTGTAATTAATGTGTTTTAATGATTTTTAGATAATGTTTTCCCATTTCATTTGCTCAAAGATCTTCCCTTTAAAATTATACTAAAATCTAATTGTTTTATATACTTTATCTACTGCAATATGTGGAAATATTTGAAATCTTAAAATATTTTGAAAATTATGACAGACTAGTTAGTGCTGAAACATCTTTCACATATTTTTCACTTTATTTTTAGAATAACTTTACTAATATGCATTTGAAATATACACTGGGAGCATATAACAGATACTTTTGTACACAAAATCTAGATTTAAAACATGGTAATATTTTGCCAGATACGCTTCAGATTTTTTTTTCCTTTTTTAAGAATTCAAATCACCTTTCTTGTCATTTCATCCTCAGAGCTTACCACTATCCTGAAAATAGTGTATATTATTCCCTGCATGCTTTTATGCTATTGTTATATTACATGTACTCATGAACAGTGGAAATTGTTGTTTTGTAAAATTTAAAATTGTGCACGTATGGTTTTGCACTTTTTTATCATTTAATACCTTATATTAATGTAATTCACATTTTCAAATGTATCTACACTGATAACATTTAATTTTAAAATTTATTTTAACTACGCTGTAATGTTCCATTGTATAAATAAACCACTGTTCTCATTTCCATTCCTCAACAAAGAGAAAATTATGTTGTTTTCTATTTATCAAAATTATAAAAATTATTGAAAGGAATATTAAAAAAAACTCTTTGTAAGTGATCCTCTGAACATGTGTATAAGATTTTCCTAGGTTATTTATGTAAGTTGAATTGTGGCTTATAAAGGTATGTGTAATGAAAATTTTACTAAAAATTGCCTTCAAAATGATTGTATTAATGTATATGCTTACCAGAAATGCACATTATTTTGTGGCAGGAGATTATGCATATCTACTAAGTCCCATTTTCTTTTCCTCCTAAGCATAAAGCTTGATTCCATTTCCTGGCCTTTCTCGTAGTTAGATGTTTCTGAAGACCTGAATGCTGGTGACATGTGAATAGAAGAGGTGTGTGGTGCTTTAAAGTTTCCATGACCAAGAAGTGCGACTTCCCAATGGTCTCATTCCTCATCATCCAGCTGCAAGGAGAGTTCTCTAAGGACTTTGAACAGAGTTGACTTACAAGATAAGAGGGACTGGGCTGTCTGAATAACTTCATCAGAGGCTGTATGACCAGGAACATGTCCCCTAGACTGGGACATGAACAATGAATGAACTTTCTTTGTATTAAGCCACTGAGATTATGAGTTTCTGTTTCTAATGAGATTGTTACATGTTACTTTCACCTGATGTGTTGCATGCCCATTTCTTTCCATCTTCACCTCCTTTTGAAGTTGTCAGACTTAAAATATTTTTATCTATTTTAATTTTATGAGACAAATGGCTAAAAGAATCTCAGTATGGTGCCAGTTTGTATTTATCTATACTAGTGAGGTTAAGTAATATTTTCTGTGTTTATTGGCGTTTGGTTTTCTCCTTCTTAAAACTTGCCTACTCATCTCTTGCTCATTTTCAACCCATTTTTTATCAGGTTGTTTATTTTTTTCCCATTGTTTTGGAGGAGTGCCTTATGTATTTTGGCTACTAAGCCTTCCATGACTATGTTCATTGTTAATATCTTCTGACTGTCTGTGGTGTAGATCTCAACTTTGTTCATGGTTTTATTTTGTTTCCATGGATTGTATTCATTTTAATGTGGCCAGTTTGTCATTCATTTCCTTTACGGTTTGTGCATTTTTGTCTTGTTTGTGAAATTCTAATTTACTTTGTGGCCATCAAGGGATTCTTTTATAGACTCTCTTAAAAGTTTTAAATTTTGTGCTAGTCACATTTAGAACTTTACTCTGTAAGGAATTCATTTTTTATGTATTATGTGGGGTAGTAATATACTTTTATTGTTTACACATACATAATTCATTCTGTTCACAATGACTTATAATGCCACTTCTATCATAAAGCAAATATTCATATATGTACATGTGGGTCTGTTTCTAAGGTCCATTCTGTCATTGTATTCCTTGTGAATTTGAGGTTTTTGATGTCTCATTGCAGAAAGACTTCAGTGAGAGACAAAGATATAGGTAAGAAGTGGATTTATTTAGAGAGAAACACACTCCACCAACAGAATGTGGGTCATTTCAGAAGGCAAGAGGCCTTGGTAGAAACACACTCCACAGACAGAGTGTGGGCCATCTCAGAAGGTGAGAGAGAGCCCTGCAATATGGCGTGGTTAGTTTTTATAGGCTGGGTAATTTCATAGGCTAAAGAGTAGGAGGATTATTCTAATTATTTTGGGGAAGGGGTGGGGATTTCCAGGAATTGGGTCACTGCCCACTTTTTGACCTTTTATGGTTGACCTCAGAACTGTCATGGTGTTGGTGGGTGTGTCATTTAGTGTGCTGATGTATTACAATGAGCATAAAATGAGGCTCAAGGTCTACTGGAAGACAAATCTTCTGCCATCTTGGACACAATTGGTTCTAATCAGTCATTGTCATGTCCTATGGCTATATCATTCTTTTAAAGGTTGTGCCCTGCCCCCTTCCCTCCTGTTTCAATTGGCCTAGTGTGTACACCAGCACTACATTTATCTATTGTCTATACTAATAGCTCACTGCCTTAATAACTATAACTTTATCACTAGTGTTCATATCTGGTAAAAAAAATGCCTTTTTGTTTTTCTTTTTCAAATTGATTTTATACATCTTATTATATAAGAGTTTAACAATCTATTTGGCAAGGTCTGTGAAAAAGAATTCCAAATTTCTAAAAGTTTTTAATAATGAATAATTTTAAAATTAATAATTTTGTGGTTTTAAGTAGAAATATATCTATAGATTATTTTAATGAACTTAACATTGTCTTTCTATCCATGAACATATCTCCTTCAAAATGATAAGGTTTTATGACTTAAAATAAATTTTAATACTTTTCTTCATAAATGTGGTTTTATTCCTTTTACTCTGAGATACCTTCTGGTTTTTCCTTCTATTTCACCTTCTATGGTGAATGCAACCATTGTAAAATATATTAAAAGTTATAATTGGTTTCGGCTGGCATATAGAAATGCTATTGATTTTTGTATGTTAATTTTTATCCTTAAAAAAATCCTCTTAATATTTGATTTTTCTGCAGGTTTCAATAATGTCTTTTTAAAAAATTGATTTCTTCCTTTATGACAGTTATTTCCAAATACCTATTGAACATATTTTTTCACTGTTTCCTGGTCTATAGTATACCTTGCTATTGATATAAATATCATTCCTTCTTAGAAAATCTGCTCTTTCTTTCTGATTCTTATGAGATTCTTTTCTTTGTCCTCCATGTTCTGCAGTTTCACTATGTGTCTAATCATTGTATGGTTAACTGTCCATCATGGTAGGTGGTTTCTTTGCGTCATTTGTAAATTTTTACTAAGAGCTCTTCTTCATCTCAGATTGGTTATTTAGTGTTTTCTGTGGGAATCTTGTGTACTCTTTGCTCTGGAATGGTTGCTACAAAGCACCTTGTGAGTCTTCATGTCTTTCATTTTCAGACCCTAATTGGGGGATTCTCCCACCACATTCATATTATAAATTAGACTCCAAACCCCCAGAAGGGATAGTCCTGGGACTTGCATTTCTCATGTGCAATTTTTGTTCCATGTAGAGATCGAGGCAAAGAGAAGCTCTTATTTTTCCCTTCTGTGGACTAGTGTATAAAGTTAATTTCTTCTTCTTTTTACCAAAGAAAAAGCTCTTCCAGGATGCTAGTTTAATGTAAAGTTATCTGTTCCAAGGATATGTCTTATTACTAGCACAAGGACAGATTATCTCTCCTTATATTGAATGCGAGGATTCTGGTTCTCTGTTAAAAACTTATGTGTGACTTTTCAGGCCCAACCATAGACAATGACAAAGGCTTTACTTGCCAAGCTTCACAGGGAAACAGTGAACCAGCCTCGATGGAAGCTTCAAGGGGAGTTGCCGTCAAGGTCTCAGACCCCTTCTGCTGCCCACACTCTTTCACACATTTGCATTCCTAGCTCAGATCCTTCATTCCTAGGTCTCTTTATCTGAGGCCCTGGGCAGAGAGAGGTCTTATTCAGGCACCTCTGCTAAGCTTTCTTATGGGGGCTGGAGGAGAAGACATTGAAGACACCTTCCCCAATCTCAGTTCTGAGCACTTTTCCACTGTTAGCCACACACTCTCCCGGCATCCCCCTTCCCCCCAGGTGTGCAGAGCTCCTTCAACAATTAAGAAACTCCCACCCATATCTGTGCTGACCCACCCAACAGGAGACAACCAGCACATTCTCTGATTTTAGACTCTTGCTTATACCATCACAGTGATTAAAGGCTTAAATTTTTCATTTTTGGCTTGTTGCTTTAATTGCCTATTTGACACCTAGCAGCTCATTCTCTCTTCCATCTCAGTGAAGTTCCTGACAGCTTTAAAATTCTACCCTGAAATCCTAACATATATTGGACCCATAACCATCCCAGGCTACCAGATTATTTGCCATCCTAACTTTAGTTTCCCTCTTTATTTCTAGAGCCTTTTTTTTAACCATTCCTGTGCAGATATTAGCATATCTTATCCAGAATATCTAGCTGTTTGTAACCAGAGGGAGGTCAAACAGAGCTTTGTCCCTAAGTTAGAGGAATGGGAATCCTCATTTCATTTCTGCCCCCAAAAAGAAAGTAAGAAAATGAATTCTGATAAAGTAAAGGAACACTATAACTCATTAATTTCTCAAATCTACACAGGATGGGAGAGGAAGAAAATTTACACTGGATAGCAAGCATTTGCATTAGGTAAAAATGAATAGTTTTCCAGTTGTTAGGATCATTAGCCACTAAATGAGTTACTGATTAAAGTTATAAATGTTTTCTCAGAATGTGTAAAAAAGGAAACACACCTAATTCTTAGATATGCATTGACACTTGGATGTAAGGAATCTCTGGGTTTCCTTCCTAACTTGCATATTTTTGATGCCTACTTTTGAAAGGCTTCCAATCTTATAGATTATTTTGTAGCTCAGAAAATTTAAAACATCTATTTCCACATACAACATATTACTATAGGAATTTAATTTCTCTTTGCAGGAAATTAAATAGATTTGTTTAAATATCCAGAGTATACTGGCTTCAGAGCACTGTGTAAGAAGTAACTTCATTTATACCTTTGTATGTCATATACAATCTCTTCCTCTTTGCTGAACTATCTCCCTCTACATGGTAATTTATCAGTCTCCTATGAATACCTGATGGTTCTCAATGGGTGTTTGTGGGTTATGTTCCCTAGAAGCAGAGCCTGATATATTTGTGTGTGAGTGTGTATGCATGAAAATGATTTACTGAAGGAATGCACTCAGGAGAAAACTATAAGGAGATGAGGAAAACAGAATAAAGAGGAAGAAAATATACAGACAGGTGATTCAGCTGAAGTCCAGCCTCAGTTTGATACCATAGGGAGCTCTGGAATGTGAATAGTACCTCAAGCTTGGTTATACCCTGAGGTGAGAGGGTAGGGCTTTTGTAAACTTTCATCATTTGGTCATTGACTACCAGCCATCTTCTCCAGTGGATGTAATTTCCCCTGCACCTCTGGGTGGGATGGCTGCCATTTGCCAAGGGGAAGTTTTGAGGAGGGATGGCAGCTCTGAACTATGAGCAGCAAACTATCAGAGCAGCTGGGAGATGGGGGTACTAAGAAGGTAAATGGAACCTTGATAAGGCACTAACAGTATCTACTACAGTACAATAATCCTTGTGTTACTGTAAGGCAGTAAGAATCAAGATAAAATGGAGCTGTTTGATTCCTTTCTTCAGGCTTTTCACCAAGTCGAATATTCAGTATTACCATTACTTAAATTAATTATTTTAAATGTATTTTAAAGATAAATGTTTATTTATTCTTGCATCTCCATTTCTTTGGCTTTTACTGTATTTGATGTCCTGGATATATCTGAGACTATAGCTGTGAAGGTAGGAAGGGCTCATGTGACAACTATAGACGCAGCTACTACCTGGCCTCCTGCTAAGTCAAGGCAGGCCATATTGCAAGACCCAGCCTCAGCTCAGGACTTTCCAGACTGATCTCTGAATCACTCTCAGAAAAAAGTCTGAGTCTTATTTTTTGAGCTTTCATAAGTGACAAAATTTCTCTTCTGCATAAAGAAGATACACACTGACGTACAGAAGTCTGGAGTCAGACAGAGTTTGATACGAATTTGTTTCCATTAGATCTCAGCTGTGTGGCTTGAGGCATTAGAAGTTACCAGCTGAATGAACTGCAAGAAAGGGTTCTAACTGATATTCTTTTCTCCAAACTTTTTGAAGCTGGATTCCAAAATAAGTGTTCATCAGATAAGCCTTTTGAGAACTAACCTCTCTTTAAGAGATCACTAAATACAGCATTATTTTCTTCCTTTCAGCAAGATAATCAACTCTGAGCATTCTCCTATCTGCCTCTGACTACAAAGTAAAGAGTTTTTAATAACAAAAAAGGCTATGAGAATAATAAAATGCTGAGTCTATACCTTCATACTCAGAGAGAAAAACAAAAACTATAAAGAAGGGCCACGTGGTCACTCATTTCCTTACTGAAAATATATTATTCATAGCCTCCTGAAATTCCATCATGGTAGGTTTTCTTTGCAAAGCAATAATTTCTAAGAGTTTCCACATTCCAAAGACAATGAGGGCAAGAAGCCAATATTCCAATGCACAAGTTTTGTGACATGAAATAATGTACGGAAATTACTACCATTGCTAATTAACACTAATTATGTGCCAAAAGCATTTTAATTTTCAGATACTTTTATTTCTGGTTTACAATTTATTCACTCCACATTGTGAAGCAAAGTGCAAAGGCATCCACTTTGGATTCATAATTTACACATTGCTGAAAATTCTTCCATGTACTTAAGTATAATACACACAATTTAGAGGAAAAAGTAAATAATAAATGCAAAAACTATAATTTTATTCAGTCTGTTTCATCTTAACTCTTTTGGCTTGTCATTTCATATCAAGATTCTTAAATATCAGTTTAATGTACTCATGGCCAGATGAACTGGATAAAAGTGTTTTCAGGCTACCACCAGGGATCAGATTTATGAGCTTCTATTTTAAGGAAATTTTACATGGAGTAGGAAAAATGAGTGAGGCCAATTTCTTGAGTATACAAAGCTATAGCATCAAATTTATGAGCAAGAATCCAGATACAAACTTCCTAGATTCAAATTCCCACTCCACCACCTTAGGAGCATATGCAAACTTAGTACTTAGTACTTAGTCTCTCTATGCCTAATCTCTGGTTTGAATATAGGATTAATCTAACTCATTAAGCTGTCATGAGGATTTATAAATGTGAAACACTTAGAATGGTGCCTGAAAAACTTAATACTGTGTAAATGTTCTTTCCACATTATTACCTTTGTTGGATACGTCTCAGGCCCGTTGGACCATCTAAATTGGCTTTGTGACCTCTTCCTTATGAGAAATCATCAAAACCACTTTGAGATGAAGAGAATATAATTTAATATAATTAATTAATTGTTAATATAGTTTTGCCATTTCCTCATTCTTCTACCCAGCTCATGGGCCAAAGTATGCTCTCTTCTTTTCGTACTTCCATTAGAAGCTGCATTCCTCTAAGGATCACTAATCTGTTCTCCATTTCTATAATTCTGTCATTTCAATATTGTTATATAAATGGAATCATATAGTATATGTAACCTTTTGAGATTAGCTTTCCCATTCAGCATAATTCACTGAGCATCCAACCAAGCTGTTGTGTGGATAAAGGGTTTGTTCCTTTTTATTGCTGAGTAGTATTCCATGCTATGTGTGCACAACAGTTTGTTCAACTATTCACCAATTGAAGAACATGTGTGCTGTCTCCACTTTGTGCTGTTATGAATAAAGCTGCTATGAATATTTGTATGCAGGTCTTTGTGTCACTGGTGTTTTAATTTCTCTGAGATAAAAGCCCAAGTGTGTAATTTCTGGATTGTATAAGTACCTGTGTAGTTTTGTAAGCAATTGCCATACTCTGTTCAAGAGTAGCCATACAATTTTATATTTTTACCAGCAATATATGAGTGATCCAGTTTCTCTGCATCCTTACTAGCATTTGGTGTTATCACTATTTTTTATCTTATCCTTTCTAGTAGGTATGTAGTAATATCTCATTGTGGTTTCAATTTGCATGTCTCAAATTGCTAATGATGTTGAACATCTTTTCATGTGCTTATTTGCCATCTATATACGCTCTTTGCAGAAATGTCTGTTCAGGATTGTTTTTTTAAAGTTGCTATTTGAGGGTCCTTTATATATTCTAGATACTAGTATTTTGTTAAATTTGTGGTTTGCAAATACATTAAGTCCGCTACATATGAACCTTCAAGTTGAGAACTTTCAAAGATGTGCAAGTGCATTCACATGTCCAATCACGTAAGTTAGTTCATGTGTCTGGCGTACATTGTCATGTGCATGTATCCTCTACAAGTGGTTGCCTTCTTGTGTACTTTACTGTACAGTAGTGTATAGAGTACAGTGGAACAGGATCTTTATTTCAAGCCCAGGATGTCTGGAAGCAAGCATAAAAACAGCAGTGATGTAGCTGGTACTACTGTATTTTTCAAGGTACTGTACTGTAAGATTTAAAATGTTTTCTATATTTTTTGTTTGCTTTTTATGTATTATTTGTGTGAAAATTATTATAAACCTATTACAGCACAGTACTATATAGCCAATTGTGTTAGTTGGGTACCTAGGCTAACTTTGTTGGACTTACGAAAAAATTGGATGTGCTCTCAGAATGGAACTCATTCATATGTAGGGTACTTACAGTATTTTCACCGTTTCTAGTTTGTTTCTCAATTCTCTTAAGAGGATCTTTCACAGAGGGAAATTTCAAATATGATGAGATCCAATTTATCTATTTCTAATATACCAGAAAATTCAAGGCAACGATAAGTAAGAATTGGAAGAAATAACATCCAATCATACATATTTTATCAAAAAATACACAAAAATATGGAGGTCAAATAAATTCAATTTATGTAAACAGTTTAAGAAGCAGAAATGAGTTTAGTTTTGTTCATCTACTTTAAATTGTGCTTAATACTTCCTGTTGTTATAACAACAGTTAGGATCCTTGATACCTCTTTATAGAAGAGAGGCTGGTGAGTTGATTGAGGAACACCCAACTTTATCAGACAGCTAACTGCATATGTAGTAGTCATGTCATAACACCCAGGTTTGAAAGGGAAACTATTTTCCATGCATCTCAAACTCAGAACAAGCAGGTGATGAGGACAGCAAACTGGAGGTAAGACTAGGAAAGGAGTCACTCTAAGATGTCTTAGCAGCATGTAAACCAAAACACTCAGAGACTCACTGAAGTTGGAGAGTCCCCCACTTACCTTGGTCAGAAGTCTTCAAGCTTGCTCTGTGCTCAACCATGAAATAGAATCTCCAGGAATAATTACCTTGCATCTTCCATACCATACTTCTACACTGTGCTGGCTTTTCCATTTACTTTTGGACATAAACTATTTCTTCTTGCCCCTCATCAAATGAGAGGCAGATTATGGGAGCAAAATATAGTTTTGTAACCAAGCAGGACACTATGGAGCCTTCCTGGGACAGACCCCTTCCCATATACCCTCTGCTTTAGCTCCTCTCTGAAGTACCTATGTAATAGTATCTGATGCACATTTCCTGAGTTGTTTTATAGATGCTAAAAGTCTCACCAAATGGAAGAAATTAACTACTTGATGACCATAAGCACATAGTCCCCAGACTTACTGGTACCTTAGGATTGGTAATGTTAACCCTTGTGACACCACCCTGTTACTTTACTATCATCCAGTCTGAGAATTGTGCACAAGCTGATCATATACCCTGCAACTCCCTTCCTTCACTTGGCCTTTAAAAATGCTTTCCTGAAACCCATTGGGAAGTTTGGGTGTTTTGAGACTAGTTGCCCTGGACTCCTTGTTTTGTGTCCTGTAATAAAGTCTGCAATTTCCTTCATCACAACCCAGTGTCAGTAGATTGGTGAGGGGACCCAAGGTTGGTTTGAGCAAAGGATTTGTTAAGAGCAAAGGATTAATGTCAAGAAGATCTATTTCTGAAGCCTAGTTCTGCCAATCACTTGTTCTGTGATTATACAGAAAATATTAACATACCTAAGATTTTCATTTGTGAAATGGAGATAATTGTATTTGCACAATAATGATGTTTTGACCCTTAAATGTTTTGACCCTTAAATGAGATAATGCATGCATAGGGCCTGGCATATTTTAAGAATTTGTGAAAAGCCAGTTATTTTATTATAGCCAAGTACATATGCCTCATCAACAGGTGATAAGCAGTACATCACCTGTTGGCTTACCTAAAGAAAGAGCCAAGTTTTGAGGGTGCCAAGATTCTTTGCCTGCCTTCGAAATTTGGGTACTCTTCTAGAAACAGGCTAGCCCTACAAATTTGCAAGCTGAACTTTTATCAGAAATTAGCTTGAAATACTTGCATAAATGGAAAATGGAAGAGAGATGCTCAAGTAGTAAATATGATAGAAAGTAGATAGATTATATAATTCTATTTCTGGCTAACTTGAAAATGTCAAATATATTATTTTTATTTAGAGCTGTTCATAATACCAGTTGCCACTCACATTTTATGAAAAATAGTGTTACATAAGTCCAAAGTGCTATTTCTATTTCTAAATAAATGCCCAAGAAAATATTCAAGAGTAAAGTTTTTACTTAGAACTAATTTGAGGTTAATGATCCCATACAACGGCCTCCATTAGACTAGTATCTCCATGAGACAATCAGCTACATTAAATTAGCTTCAGGGTTTAAGAGCATGGGCATTGTTTTAGGTTGGGTTCTACAAAAGCAAGGCCTAAGACAGAGATTCAGATGCTCTCAGAAAAAGGGGAATGAGGGAAGCAGAATGGGGCAGAAGAATGAACTGAACAAGGATGTGGTCTCAGCCGGAGTTGAGCTTAAGCCTGATCCCACAGAGATCTCTGAAGTGTTAATGCACCATAAACTTGGTGTTTTCTTTAAGCAGGAGGGCAGGCCTTTGGTGGTCTTGGTCAGTGGTCATTAGACATGGGCTGTTCTCATCCTGTGAGCAAATCTTCACAGTTAGATGGACAATAATTCTCTGCAGAAGGGGCAGTCCTAAATTGATAGCTGACAATACTCATGGCAGCTAGGAATTGGTTGCACCTGCCTCTAAAGAGGATCTGGATGAATGAGGGAAGTGAATATTCCTATTTGCAATCAAAAAAATCCTGTCCCTTATTAAGAATCTATTGGTTTTATAGGAAGGCAAATTAAAAGGCAATATAATAAAAGTGTCCAAATCATGCCAAAGAGAATCTATACTTGCAGTCCTTAAATTTGGGTGAATGGGGGTTACAAATATCTGAAAGGTTGTGATATATGTTAGTCACCTGCTTTTAAGAAACTGCACAAGTGTGTATATATATAATACTTGCATAGAATTTCAGGGGTTCTCAGATCCCTTGATGAAGCTCATTTACAGATTGTTTGAATTAGAAATTTCTGTTTTGGACCATGTGAACTTGTACTGGCCTTGACAGCAGTATTGGAATGGTGACCAGAGTCTAGAGAAATGATGAAAATCAGTGGAGAAACAAGATTTAGATCTGGGCTACCAGTACAATGGAGAGACAACAGTTAAAAGAAATCAGTCATAATCCATAATGAGAAATCCACCAGGCTAGTTATCTCAAGGGACACACGAGCAGGGGGTAAAGGCCTCTAGGAGCCTCTAGGAGAAAAAAAGAGTTTCTAGATTTTATCTCCTATAATGTGTTTTTGTACATCTGTCCACATATTGCCCACACATAATGGAGGCATTCCTGCCCTTCTAGCATGAGTTATAATAGCAGTTGTTAACAGTACCACAAGCAGCTACTGCCAGCAATCACAATATGTAATTACTTTCATATTCACTACACTTGGAGATGTCTCTTTCATCATCCTCTGACTCTTCAATAAATAACAACAATGAAGTCTAACAAGTCCCATGACACATGTTTCTTCCTTGACCCATTTTTCCCAACAGATCTTGCCAGAATTCTATGAATGGAAACTATCCATAGGACAACCCAAAACCAAATTTGGAGGAAAAATGTTGAGGGTCACAAGTGGGGAGTAGATGTTGAGTTGAGTGGGATATGAAATGGACCATTTCTTTGAATGTTCAGTGACAACTTTCTGTAGTTGTTCCAAATACATAGGTAACAGATTTTTGTTTATTCTTACAGATATATAACATGTATATACATAAAGATGTACATATTATAATCCTGATGAATTTTCTCTGACTGAGAATACTGTGTAACAGCTCCCAGATCAAGAAAGATAAGTTCACTTGCATCTTAAAAGCTACCCTGAAGCCCTGTTTTGAGGTCACAGTTATATCTGATAACTTTTTTGAAGCAGGGCACAACTGACCTGGAATTAATTCTACAGAAGGTTTTACTTTTTTGTAGCTAATTCATTCTAACTATATTCATTCTAACTCCAACCCATTATCTCTGAATGCTTTTCCTGATAGTAATCCTTCAATTTAAGTGATGCTTGAGTCTTGCAATGATATCTCATGATAAGAAGTTTCTCACCTTCTCTTCCAAAGAATTCCCTTTGTTATTTTAGTTTCTCAGGATCTGGAACTCTAGCCATTAAAATGTCCTTCATGAGAAATAACAAGAGCACCTTTTCATCCTGACCTCTATTTTAAGAATCAGTTAAGAGGATAGGAAGCAATATACCTACAAACAGGATGGGAAGTGCTGATCACACACTGATATTCACACACTTGGATAGGTGAAGTGCAAATCTGGGAAATATTACAGTGACTTGGGTAAGAAAACAAGCTGAGATATTCACTGAATCTTCTCCACTGATTTAGAACCTAAGAGGGGACATTATTTCATTGCTGTGAAATGTAATGAAAGGCAGGGCTTCAGATAACCATCCCCAAATCCGGATGCTTATCTAAACCAAACCTGCCTGCCTGGAATCCCTTTGACTTTCAAAAATAGAGCCTGGACTCATGGGGAACCCTGCTTCCCAGACAATTTGGGACAGTTCCTGTGTTTAGTAAGGAATATTTTAAAAGAAAAGACATCATTTCCTCCCCCCTTTTCCTCCAGGTTAAACTGAGACCATGAAGACAAATGTAGGGCAAAGTTTAACAAACAATAAATATTATATAAGCAATAGGGGGAAATAGTGCTGCAAAAGGGAAAAATTATAAAATCTAGGATTTCATTTGTCACTGCTCTATTTTTTTTTGTGACTGCTCTATTTTTATCTTATCTTATTTATCAATATCCACAAACTTCCTCTAATTTCTTTTTTCTTTCTTTCTTTTTTTAAATGATCTGAGATATTTCCATCAGCTGCTGAATAGAAAGCATTTTTGTACAGCAGGACTGGTCTCAGCATATCTGTAAAAAGATAGAAATTTAGGCTCAGAACCTTCTCACTTCCTCTCTCAGAGACCCTCCCCTCTCCCCCCCAATACTCATATGTCTCTTTTAATTCATTACCTTCATTTGTTCCTTCATTTGTTCATTTAAAGATTAATCAAACACTTAATTTGCATCATATCCTGATTTTCTTTATTTCCTTTACCACATCCGTTAAGGAATTTGGGAAATCTTTGAAAAACTCATTCTCGCAAGACAAAAGATCTCAGTGTCACAAAGGGTTTCACCAGAAGCCAATCCTTAAGTTCAAAAATGCTCTTTGACGGAAGATGATCAGAGCCCAACATTGTTAGTATTGGGAGCTGAACTGTTATGTCCCAGTTTCTCAGAATCCCTTAAATTTAACCCACTAAGGAGTAGATTCCCTACTTGCTCTATTTATAAGCTTAATACTGCTTAAGAAAGAATTTGAACACACAAATTGAGACTGGAAATTTGCTTTCATCTAATTGACTTTCTATACTGCAGCCAAAATGTCATCAATGTGGGTTTTGCCATAAAAATGTAATCATGACAGTCACTACTTAAAACCTTCCCTTGGGAGTGTTAAAAGAGAAACTGAGGTATATTAACATTTTGAAGAATTTATCTGAGCAAAAATCAATTCCAATAGAGCAGCGCCAAACAAGAAGTGTTGGGGTCCTGGGCTGACAGGAACTGGGGAGAGACTGACATTGGAAGAAAGGAAAGGACATGATTTGATTGGCTACAGCCTAGTTGGCTGTTTGTAGTTGGTTGTCCCTAGTGTCTCAATTTCTTAACCTTGAGGCATTTACAGGCTTAGACGTTGGTTTGCCCCAGCATTAGAGTACCCTCAGTGTAATAGTCTTCTTGCTTAATTAATTTAACAAAAGAAAGTTCAAAATTTTCAGAGGACCTTAAGAGCCTGCAGAATTCGGCTACTACCCACTTCTTGATTCTTCTTACTCCAAATCTCTTTGCTCCAAGATTCTGATTTGATAGATGTGGAAACCAGAAGGCTCCAGTGAGAGGTCACAGATATTAAAAGGTGTCAGAACTAGGATAAAGATAAAGGGGGTTAAAGGTCCAGTTTCTCCTTCAAATCAGAATTTTGATGAAATAAAAATATTAACTCCTAATGAATTCAGTTTGAGGAGGCCATGTAATTGTTTACTATTGATTGATTGATTGATTCAGGCTGTGCTGGGTCTTAGTTGCATCATGTTAACTCTTAGTTGTGGCATGCATGTGGCATCTAGTTCCCTGACTAGAGATTGAACCCGGGCCCCCTGCATTGGGAGTGTGGAGTCCTAGCCACTGGACCATCAGGGAAGTCCCATAATTGTTTACTATTTATCCAGAAGTAATACTAAAACTTTTGTTTAGTTACTTCTCAATAAAAAGGTAATCAATATATTTGTAAAAACTTCAAGGACTAACAAAAATATACAGTAACACTGATTTTCATAAATCCTAAGATTGTTCATATTTTGATATTTCTGAAGTAAAATAAATGAATCATTTTAATAATTATAATAATATCAAAATCCATGGTGTGTCATAATTTAATTGGCAAGGTTATTTCCTTTTAGTATTACAGCGTACTGATATATCTTATAATAGATGGTGATTAGATTTGATGAAATCTGATAGCTAAGTCTTTCTGCCACCCCAGGTTTTTAGGCCCCACTCCAATGATAACCATTTCTTGTGTGCACTTCTCAAAATTTTTATGTATATACAGTTAAATAAACAAAATGAGACCATATATGTTGTATATTTCAATACCTCATATATTACATTTATTATTATGCTTGTAGAAAATTTCTGACTAATGATTTAGTTAGTGGACATTTTTGCCTTTATTAGGTTATCCTGTTTAGACTTTTACTATTCTTTTAAAGTGCTTCTAGATTTTATTCGCTAATAGTGTAGTAATATGTCAGCATTCATATCTCTCCATAGTTCCCATAATTTCTTTATTGTGATGTTGTTAGCTTTTTCTATGTTATATTGATGTCATAATAGTAATTTGGAGGTTTTCTTTCTCTAAGGTCTAAAGCAGTTTAATTGACTTTGAAGTTCTCTGTTTCTCAATGGTTTGAGAGAATTTGTATGTCCACAGTGCTAAATTAATTAAACAAGGAGGCCATCAGACTTACTGCGTTAGTATCATATGCAAACCAACCAAAACCTAAGCCTGTATATGCCTCAAGGTTAAGAAATCAAAACCTAAAGACAACCCATCACAAACAGCCAACTAGACTCTTCCAACTAAGGCAACCCCTTATGCTACAGCTAATCAAATAATTTCCTTGCTTTGCTTTACTCTTTTCTCTATAAGTGTCTCACCTGAGCTCCTGTCAGTGGAATTCTCAGAACCACATCCGGTTTGGCGATGTCCCATTCTAATCCATTTTTTCTCAAATAAACTTAAACATTTTAATATACTTCAGTTTATCTTTCAACAATAAGCAAAATCACATAATCTAGTACTTTTGAGGGAGAGACGGGGGAGGCGGGGAGTAACTTGTTGTCAACTGCAGTGATTTATTACATAGAAATTGATTTGTCTCTTCTGGAGTCATTCTTCTCTTTTCCCTAGCAAAGCATGTATTTCATTCAGGTATTCAAATGTATTTGCATAAAATTGAAAAAAGCAGTCTCCAGAGTAATTGAGGTTTTTCTCTTTATCCATGATTATTTCTCAATTCTTTTTTTAATAATTTCAGATACCTTTTTTCCTGATATTTTTGGTTAATTGATTATATATTTTATTAGCAGTTTCAGAGAATATTTCTGAGATTTTTTTCATGTTTGTGAATTTCTATTAATTGTTTTCATTTGACTCTCTTAAAAATGGTTTTCTTGGGTTGGATACTGAGGGGGTTTTTTGCTTTTTTTTTTTTTCATTGTTTTTGGTTTAGTGTGCTAGGTAATTAAGGCTAAGGATTTTCCTCTGAGGACTGCTTTAACCATACTCTTAGTTTTGATGTATGGATTTTTTAACTATTCCTATTTTTCTAGGTGTATTGTAATTTTTAATTTCTGATATTATATTTGAACTAAGAATCAACAGAAAGTTATTTTAACATATTGGTGGTAAAGTTGATTTCTCTTTTGTTATAAATTTATAGGCTTATTACATAATTATGAATGCAGAATGACATTGAGATTTTTTGTGGCCTAATATAAGGTATAATTTTGTAAATAATCCATGGGTACATGAAAGAAGAGATGTTTGATTTCCTGATTATATAATTTGATATATCTTATTTATCATGTTACTTATATACTTAGATTGTAAATATCTACTATTTTTGCACAGTATGTTTTGCTCTCAATGAAGCAGATTAAAGTCCCCAGCCACTATTTTATTATTTTTTTTTTCTTTCCCTTATACTTTGGTTTGTTTTGCCTTTGGCTTTGAGGCTATGTTACTTTGTTAAAACTTTATAATGCACCTTCATTGTGATTGATGTAACTTTCATTTTTGAATGACCATTCTTATCACTTGAATTCAACATTGTTGGATATTACAATCCCTGTTTTACTTTTTCTTTGCCTTTGTCTCCTGTGTCTTTGCCCATTATTTACTTTTGATCTATTTGTGTCATTTTAAATGCACTTTATTTAAAGAGTTTAATAAGGTTCTTTTTAAAAATCTAATTTAAGAATTTTTTTTCTTTTAACAAGTATCTTTATTTTATATGTATTTATTGCAGAGGAGAATGTATTTTCTTAGTTTCATCATCAGATTTTATGCTCTAATTTCTCTTTTTAATGTTTCATTTGTGTTTTAAACTTTCTCTATGATTTGTAGATTTCTTTGTTTTGTAGCCTGAATATTTTCTTTCTAATAGTTTGAAGTGTTCATGATCTTCAATTTTCTGCTTCTTCTCCTTATTTGCAGATGGTTTCAGAGAACAGAGCAACACAGAGATGTTTTCATTCTGCCATATATATTTAAAGTACCCATTGATTTAAAGTACTGATAATGTCTCACATGTCTCTCTATTTTTTCTTCCTTTTTCTTCCAGTTTTATCGGGATATAATTGACCAAAAAAATGTATATATTACATCGTACAACTTGATGTTTTTATATGTACATACATTGTGAAGTAACCACAATCAAGTTATTTAACACATCCATTAGTTACCACATACTGTTTTCTTTTGCTTTTGTGTGTGTGAGTATGTGTGTGTGGCAAGAACACTTAAGATCTACCTTTTCAGCAAATTTCAAGTGTACAATATAGTTTTATTAAGTATAGTAACATTACATTAGATTTCGAGAACTTATTCATCTTCCATAACTGAAACTTTGAACTCTTTAATCAATATTTTCACATTTCTTTCTTATAAGCTACTGCAGGGTCTTCATCCTAAATGTTATGAAGGTTGGGTTTCTTTGGATTCCACAGAATGTCACCGAAAGTACTGATTGTCACCCAAGACCCCTAAACAACTCAGCCCCACATCTCTGTATTCATTGGTTTTGTATATTTCTCTATGAAAGATTCTACTTAACAGAGTGTATAACTAAAATAAGTCTGAAAATCTATGATATGAGTAACCTCAACTGCTATTTTTGTTCAAAAATGGACACATGTAATATCATTTTTAAAAAGTAAATGTAACTCTGTTTCTTGCATTGTCTGAAAAGAGCAATAACATTCTGATTCCTAGTCCTTATTTCTAGGAAATAACAAAATGAATCACTCCTGATTTCTCAAGTTCAACAATTTCAATTCCCTCTGAGTGACTCAAATTATATTTGCCATTGAAGTCCACTCCAGGTCAGTTACTTAGAAGGAAGAAGAGAAAAACATCAATTACTCTATGCTGAGTCTATCTTTTGCCCAGGTATTTTCCATCCTTCACACAGGGCTGAAGATCCTGGTAAATCATCCTTTTCTCAAGAAAAAAGAGTTCTATTTTCTCTATGATTAATACAATATCAACCTCAGGGCTTACCCATTCATTCATTCAAAGCTACTGAATATTTACTATGTGCCAGACACAGAGAAATGGAAAGAAACGGTGAACAAAAGGAAGATGTTGTCAAGGAGATTGTTTGCTAGTGTTCTAGTGGGAGAAATAAGGACTGATGATGAGAACTGAAAAGTGCCCGCTAGATGTAGACACAAAAAAGTCACTGTTGAGAGACAAAAATTGGAAGCTTTATAAATCCCTACCACCTAGCCCAGTATCCAGTAAGCACTACATAGGTGTATGTTGAAGGAAGAGAGTCTGGGAGAGACGGAGGGAGGGAAACTTTGAGTTAAGAATCACAAATAATTTCCTTAAAGAGGAGGTAAGATCTTATGACAATTTAAGGAATCCATGTAAAAGAGCAACTACAAAATGATAAAAACAAAAACACATTTAATGGTAGGTCCAAGTAGAGACATGTCAGGAGACATGACAAGGCTAGAAATGAGTCAGATAGGAGAAGTCCTTGAGTACCAGTTCAGGGTTACATTGTAGACAGCTGTGATTTGTTGATCAGGTATACAGTATGATTGAAGCCATGGTATTGTGCCAGTGGCATTTCCTGATCAGACATCAAAGTCCCCAAAACCACTTGGGGAAGTCATAGCTGTATTATGAGCTCTGTTCTGCAACTCTGAAATGGACTCAGTGCTGCAAGGTACCTTACCTATCTCATAAAGATTCAATATGAGAATGATTCATGGAAAAAAGCATCACCCATATTATTTTAAATCTCTGTAAATGGCAGGATAATAAAAAAATATTGACATTAAAAGAGGGACAATAAAGACAATAAATATTTATGAAGGAGGTAATCAAGTCAATTTAATAAATTTAAATAAATTATATAAGAAGCAAATATGAAACTAAACTGTATTTATTTCCAGTGCCATTTTTTGAGAAATTAACTTCCTAGTGACATTTCGCTTCTACTTTGACGTTTTCTCCAATACCCTCCCCTAAACTTCCCCACCTCACCCACTACTACAGCAGACAAAGCTGCCTGGGTTCCAATCTCATTTGTCCGTACTATTCTTTTAAATTTATCTAATTACATATTTATTTCTCCCCTGGTTTATGAACTCCTCAAGAGCAGTAACCTTGTCATTTTATTTTTGTCTCCATAATGACATGTACAGTTTGTGGTAGAGGGTAAAGATGGAAAAATTGTAGACCATCATTCATGTAAAAAGCTTATACACCAATCCAATTTCATTAGAGCATAAGCTTCAGCACTAGGAATCCTCTTTCTGATTAAGCTTTCTTTGCCTAGTGGTTTGTTACTGGAACTTTCACCCAGCAAATTCACAATCTTCACCTCTCTGGTTTTATAGAACTGACCACATCATGGCACGTCTCTATTTGCTTCCTAGGACTGCTATAACAAATTACCACAAACTTGGTGGCCTAAAAGTTAACAGAGATTTATTCACTTGCAATTCTAGAGGCCAAAAATCCAAAATCAAGGTGTTGGCATAGTTGCACTCCCTTTGGATGCTCTAGGGAAAATTCTGCTTCTTGCCTCTTCCAGCTTCTGGTGGCTGCTGGCTTTCTTTATAGTTGCATCACTCCAGTCTCTGATTTCACAGTCACATTACCTCCTCCCCTTCTATCTTTTCCTTTCTGTTTCTTATGAGGACAATTGTCATTGGACTTAGGATGATCTCTTCTTGAGATCTTTAACATAATTACATCTTTTTAAATATAAGGTAACATTCACAAGTTCCAGATTTAAACATATCTTTTTGGGGGGAGGCACAATTCAAAACGTTACAATGGCCATCTTATATTTCTGATCATTTTTTCATTAATCATTTCAACAGCAATAGGGATTGCTGAGTTGAACTTCATTTCACGCAACTTAGTTATATACAGAATTTACCAAATTTTATATGTTGTACATGGCATTATGCTAGTTGTTGTAGAGTGTGTGTATATACATATATATATATATATATATATATATATATATATATTTATTTATTTATATAGCATAGTACCTCTCCTCAAAGAATTTTCCTTTTCTAATTGGCCAAACGAATCCATCTGAAGCTACAGTGATCATCTCAGCCTCCTAAAGATGAAAAAAAATGATTTTTATGTGTTTATCAAGAAGTCCAAAGAGCCTATTGGGGAAACTTATAAACATATATTCATGAGGAAAGCTTCCTCCACTTGTGCTTCTCTTTTTGAAAGTTAGACATTAACTGATAAAAGAATGATGGTTATTTTTCAAATATTTCTGGTACTGAAGGTTAGGTTTATGGCTAGAGTTAGGGGTAGGATTAAGATTAAGATTAGGCCTGTGGTTAGGGACTAAGACTATGATTAGTTTAGAAGTAAGATTAAGATTGTTGTTAGAGTTAAGAGGACTAGGATAGGAGCTAGAGTTAGGGTTAGGGTTAGAGTTAGGTTAAGGCTAGATTAGAGCTAAGCCTAGAGCTAAGGCTAGGTTTAGGATTAGGTTTAGGGTTAAGGCTGAAACTTGGGCTAAGTGTGGGCTAGGCCTAGAGTTAAGACAGAATTAGATTTAAGCCTATTGTCATAATTCAAGCTTGGGTTTAGGATTAGTGTTAAGACTAGGGTAAGGATTAGATTTAGAGTATGAACTTGATAGATAGCTTCCTCTTGTGTGAAATGATAACAACATTTACCTGATAATGCTTCCATGTAGAAACAGTATTCTACTCCATAGGAAAGTTCTTAGCAAAATATAGTGGAAAATGACATTATATTTTCAGTATTATTGCATCCAAAGGTCAAAACTCTATTTGTCCAGAATAAAGCTAAATTTGATAAGTTTGATTAATGTGATGTTCTTTTTTTTAAAATAACTATTCTATTCATAGTCAATTCTAATTCATTCCAAAATAAGAATTTACCAAACTCTGTATGCTGTATATGGCATTAGGCTGGTTGTTTTAGGGTATATATAGGGCATTTATTTCTATGGTATGGTCCCTTTCCTCAAAGAATTTTCCTTCTCTAATTAGTCAAACAAATTCATCTGAAACTACAGTGACCATCTAAAGGCAATGTGTGGTGTGCGTGTGCACCTGTGAGTGTGTATAATGTGTTTGACTGAGATTATCATTGATGAAATAATTAGCACAGAAACACATAACTGAGGACTAGCATAGTCACAGCTGAATTCTTAGAGCACTGAGTTTTATCTGGACCTTAGAAAGTGGCATGGATTTAGAAAAGCAATGAGAGATGACATTTTTTTGCAAGAAAAGCAGATTGTAGGCTGTTAAACAGAAATGACCAGTTGTTAAACAAACAGATTGCAGTAATTGTGTGTGTGATGTGTATTAGAAGATAATGGAAATAAAGTTCTCAGTACTGTGGTGGAAGTAAACAACAAAGAGCTTTGAAAGCCAAGCCGAGAATGTTGAACTAGATGTTGCACAAAATATGAAGTTGACAGTTTCTCAGTAGAGCATTATCATGTTCAAAATCAGTGGTTTAAACACCATTATTATGATCTGAGAACTGAGTAAAAGATTTGGAGGTTGGAAAATGAGGAAGGAACCCCCAGCAGAATGCTGTGGAAGAGGCTTGAGGTTACATGTCTGAATTGTTTGGTGGTGACTGAAATGCAAAGAGGACTGGCCACTGAAACGTTTGGAAGAAAAAGATACAAAAACCCCTAAATGAATGCGAGAGATGCTGGTAGGAAAGAATCAAAGATTGCCTTTTGATTTAAGCTGGGTGTGAGGGGCATGATAAGACCATTGACAGAGATAGAGGAGACAGCTTGGATTTCTCAGACATATTCACCAGAATTAATCAATTTTCAGCTTTCAGAACATGATAAATTAGTCCTAGAACTCAAATTATAGTAAAAGTAAACCCAGATCTTCTTCAGTGTTTCAGAAAACTCTCCAAAGCCACGGATACACAGTCTTTTCGCACACAGTTCACAGTACAATTACACAGTCTTTTGGAGGAAGGACTGTTTTTTCAATTATCATATATATTCCTCCTTTACCTTGCATGTGTGATGCCGAATAATATTATATTTACCTGTGTAATTGTCACACAGTCTTACATGTACTTCTTAGTGTTCATCCATGGGTTGTATGTATGTGCATGGTGCATGTGTGTGTGTAAAGAGGGATTGAACAAATAGTGCACCCACTGATGAAAAGATTACCCTCTTATACCTTTGTGTATTAAAATGAATAGCAGTTATGGAAAATGAACTTTTCTTTATTCTGAGTCCAAATTAAAAGTTATTTGGGCCTTTCTCATCAAGCTACAACTTAAGAATCTCACCCTATCCTGGATTTTGAGGTGTGGTATAGTCAACATGAGTTTAGACCTCCTCCCCTCACTCTTAAGTTTCTCAATACAAGGAAGAAGCTTGAGGTTGGAACAATATTGCACAGTCAACACCCTCTCAAACCCTGGTGATGATGAAAGGATCCACAGCTCCTTTCCATTCTTTGTGACAGTTAAGCCCGGTTTTGCTTTTATTTAATACAGATTTATCCTAGGGCCTGTTCTTTTTCAGTGTGATCCACTTGGCCACACCCATTTGGAAGAGCCTGTTACTATGGTCAGTGTTGGTTTGGCTTGCTGCGAGCTCATTGCTACATTCTTTTTTTGGAGCCTGCCAAATGTGGGCCAATGGGTGTGTCTTGTTGACATCCTGTGGTTCATCAGATATGTAGGATCACTCTTCAGAGCAACCTCCTTAGAAGCCTGCAGCTGTGCTGGGAGGCCCAGGTCAGCATGTCTAAGAGGAAGCCCAAACTCTGATTCACATTTAACCAAAATGCTTATGGGGAATGGGAACACAGGCATGCCTTGCTTTGTGAAATACATGGGGCCCTCCCCAAACCTAGATTAGTGATTCATGGTTGCAAATATTTGCCTATGTCTCCCAAACCATAATTTATCCCAAAGAAATGACTATGTCACTTACGCATTTAGATATAAGAACCACATACAAAATGGATTTCCTGGGTCAGTTCTGATTTTCAAAGTCCATGCCCCATTTTTTATTTGCCACATGCAGACCACAGAGCCACTTTCAAGGATAAGTTAGGGATACAGGAAACGTTAGTGTGTAGTTAAAATGCATATGGCAGGGAAAGACCAGAGGACATAATTTTGGACTGGCAAGGATCAGCAGAAATTTGCTACTCAAATATATTGTCAAACATACCCACTCTATATCCCCAGTTACAGGCTTAAGTGGATTAACCACCTCATTTTATTAAGTGCAAATGCTCCCTCAGGTGGTTAGACTTCATTCACACTTTAGTATGAAATACTCCAATAAGGTTTTCCAGTCCTTTCTCTCTGAGTACCTGGAACTCCTGGGAGATGGGAGATGGGGGAAGTAGGATGGTGTGTTTCACTTCATTACCAAATCTATTGCTGGCACTATCATTAACTTGAATGAATAAAAATATAATCAAAGTTTATGTATGACCAGCATTCACTGAATATTTTTAACAGGAAAAATGGACTCAGAGAGAGTTAAATCAAACATGGTGAAAGTTTAAAAATTGGTAAATCTCAGTGCAAAGTATAGGGATGCATTTTACCACTTTTGTGACTTTTCTGTAGGTTAATTTTTTTAAATAAATACTTGGTTTTAAATAATGAATTATACCTGAAGAGTTTAGTTTGAAATCATTGATGCAGTCAAATAATAGTTGATACACATCAATGCTTATATTTTTTTTAGAGCAAGAAGAATGGGAGCAGTATGTACAGACAAGTCTTAAAAAGAACCAGAGGTAAAATAAGAAGTTGTATCTGAGAGCTGGAAATGAGGTGAGTGGTGGGAGAGGAGATTTAAAATAAAGATGAGATAGAGGAAAAGAAAACATGTCCATACTATGGCAATTTTGCCAAGATTCCTGTCTGTGAAATTTTTCTGCCATGGGTTAAGGTCGTCTGGAGCCCGAGTTAATAAATTAGCTCTTGATTTTGAAGCTGGATTTCTCAACTTTCTTTGTTTATATTATCTCGCTTGTTCAGTTCCTCCAGGACAGGTGGTTGTTTTCTCCGTTCAGCACTTTATCCCTCAATTATTCCAATCTGCATTTCTGAGGCTGCCACATTTTAATACTATTGTTGATGATGAGGAGGAGGAGGAAGAGGAGGGGCACTACCTTTTCTAAGCACTTATTATGGGCAGGTTGCTAGGCCAAACATTTTTCACACAATTTAAATTTCACAGATGAGACCACTGAGGTTCAGAGAAGTTAAGTAATTGATCCAAGGTCATATATATTAAATTTTGAAGCTGCAATCACAATCCATAGCTTCACTTTTCCACAGCCCCTTGCCTTGTAAACACTGCTTGTGGAGGAACATTTTAAAATGAAAGAAAGGGCTGTAAACATGTATAATCTGCTTCATTGTAAAGAAAATTTAAAATTTCTATTAACTTCCATGATAAATTTAATGGCAATAACTTGACAGAAATGAAAAAAGTAACCTTAGGAGTTCAGTAAAGCAAAGGTTTAAAATGATTTCCATAGCTTCTTCTATGTTTATTTTTGTTGAACTGATGGAGTAACTGATCAGTAACTGATGGTGGCAAAAGGGAGAGGAGTCACACACGCTTATGACCCAACCCTGAGCTCTAAACCTGCTCTGACCTAGGGAAAATCTCTTTAACTCTCTCAGCCTAGATTTTCCCCTTTGTAAAGTGGGTTTAACAACCCCCTACTCTCCCCTCCTCTGGAGCTGCAGGGAGTATTCAGACAATGACTCTAAGACCTCTTCAGAATCTTTTTTAAACAGAGTATCATACAGTTATTGTTGCTATTATTATTACCTGTGAAAAGAATAGAAGTGGGAAGCATTTGGCACCATTTTCATGATACTCAAATATGTTGTTACTTTTATAGCATAAAAATCTCAAAATCATTAGAATTTCTCCTATGATTGTGGTTTCTTAATTCCATAATTTTAAAATCTGAACTTAACTCTAGTGCCTCTTGTTCAGTACAAGTATTTCCAAAACACAGGTGAAAACAGGAATTATTTATATATTAATCAATTTCCTAAGTGCCAGTCTTTTTTTCTTACTACAGAACATAAAAATTAAAGAGAAAAATTGCCCCTGATTTTTTAACAGACCTTATCATTAGTCAACATAGGGCAGAATATCCTAGAATTTGAGATTTCATGGACTACTAATATTTTAAAAATAAAGTGTGTGTGTGTGTGTGTGTGTGTGTGTGTGTGCGTGCGTGTATGTTTGGCCAACTAAGGATATTACACACACACACACACACGAACACACACACAAGCTCTCCATTAACTATCAAAGCCATTTTCTAAAAAGGAAAGAGCAACTTAACCTATAAAATATCAGAATAAAGAAACGAACTTAAATTGGAATAAATGTTTTATGAAAGACCACTTAATCTTTTTTTTTTTTTTTTACTTTTTCCCAATTTCACTGTGATCCATTGGAAATCTTCCTTCTATAGACACAGGGGCCATAGACGGCCTTTTGGAAGTCATTGAATTTGTGGATACATTAGGAGTGAACCTCCCCTCCTATGGGAGTTATTTGCCTGACACTCCACCCAAGGTTCCAGGCCCTTCAATAAACTGCCTCCTTTGAGCCTCCCTTGCTTTTTTTTTTTTTTTTAACATCTTTATTGGAGTATAATTGCTTTACAATGTTGTGTTAATTTCTGCTGTATAACAAAATAAATCAGCTATATGTATACATACATCCCCATATCCCCTCCCTCTTGCGCATCCCTCCCACCCTCCCTATCCCACCCCTCTAGGTGGTCACAAAGCACTGAGATGATCTCTCCGTGATATGCAGCTGCTTCCCACTATCTATTTTACATTTGGTAGTGTTCTTAAAAGAGGTTCATTTGTATCTCAATGCCACTGTTTCCTGTCACAGAAAGTTTTGCTTAACCACTTTAGGTTCTGTCATGGACTGTACAACCAGTTAGTAAGTAAATTAATATCTTTGTCTGGCTGCTGTTGTCCAGAAAAAGGAAGGAAACACAGGACTTTCAGGGCTTTCTTTTGTGTTTGCTTTTGTGATGTCTTCCTTTTTCTTTAATAAAACTTAGAGAAGGTAATACTGATTCCTTTACAGCAAAGACAATTCATGAAAGAAGAATCTTTAAAGTACTGTGCCTTTTATTTCTCCTATTTGAAAAGAGAAGATGAAAATACCTCTCCTTATTTTGTCTTTCCCCCTAATACTTACTCATATATTAGGGGAACACGGTCTCTGAGAACTATTATGTGAAACATCCTTGATATAAAAATCGTCCACCTAGCTGTGCGAGTCAAAACTTGAAAATTCAAAAGAAAAAGTAAAGAATAGCTTAATCTGGGGGCAGAATTCAGCCTTCACTTAGGGAAACAATTTGAAGAGGAAATTAGGTCTCTTTGGAAACTGAATGAAGTCATGGACCAAAAACATCCTTCAGTAAATGTAAGGTGTTAAAACTGCAAGAAAATGAGAGAATAGTTCTAAAAATAGAATCACTCTCCCCTTCCACGCATCACCTCAATCCCACTAAGTGGCTTCTTTCTGTTTTTCTGAGCATGTTCAGAGGGATTCCACACTCGGCATTTCTTATCACACACATACAGTTCCCAGGGTCACGCCCTGTAGTCATTCTTCTCTGACTCTAAAGTAATTTGCAGAACTGGGTGTAGTTCATGTCTGGTGGTTCTTCATTATTCTCTATCCGAAAAGGTCAAAGCATAACATGGAACGTCTTGAACTTAAAAGAGATACTCAGCCTAGATAACCAGCTGTGCTCAAATTAAAACATCCCCAAATAGCATTTCTTCTCCCAACAGCAAGGACTGTAGGTACATCTACCAAAAGGACTTTCAAATTGTACTAAGTCAGTCACTCAAATTTCATAAATTTCAACAAGATTCCTTAATTCTAACAAGAATTAAAAGAGAAATGAATGCTCTTTTCTACAACTTCAGCATCTGGAAAGAGAGAAGTTCTTCCACCCAAGTATAAATCTTCAGAGAATTCCTGACAATTTAACTAAACAGACTGGTCAGTCAGAGAACTGAATGTTTTTCCTAGGAAAATTTACCATAAGCCATTTTCACCACATTTTACTTCTTATGAGCAAGAATTTCCTTGGTTCCTGTGAAGGTGAGATAAAACAAGGGCATACTGGACAATTGAGAAATGTTAGAAAGTATCATTGATATTTTGGTCAATATGAGGAGACTGGTCCATTTTTTACAGAGGCCTGCAAATTGTTGAGTGGTAGCCTGGGCTCTAATCCAGGGCACAATGTTAATTACAGTTCCTCCACACCCATAGCTTAAGGACTCTCACTTCAGATAAACAATACGAATGGAGTCTTTCTGAAGTAGGATCTACTTCTTCTATGAATTTTCTTATATAAAAAAATAATAATAACAATGTAAACATCTGCCAGTCTTCACAGTGCTTCTCAGTGAAATATATGATGGCTTTTTTGGCTTGATTACCAAAGTTATCTTGCATTTCTATCACCTAATAGACCAAAGTTGATGGACCTGGACATTGGTTTTAAATGTATCTTATCATTTTCCTTATTTGAACAGGACTTGTTCATATGAATACAAAGATATCCTCATCAACATAATAAGCCTCAATATGTAAACAGCAGCAGGTTAACAAAATCCACGAATAACAGACCACAATATGCAATGTCAACAAATCACTTGAACCCACTATTTCCATCTTGAACACACCTCACAAGAATCCCATGTAAGGTCAGATATTATATTTCATTTATCTTGCACAATCTAGCTGCATGCCCAATATACAGCAGAACCTCCATAAGTGCTGAACTATAAGTTTTATGAACATGAGTCTATCATATGGACCATCATAGCAAACAACCTAACGCACAATGGGATTAACTAAATATGTATGACATAAATGGATTATTGGGTACATGAATGAATGACTGGATGGTTTGAATTGACTAATTAGTGAACAAAAACAAAGATGTTCCAGGTAGAGATGATGTCATGGAGGCAGTGATTAGTGGGTTGAGTATAAAACATGGTAGGTATGTGGACAGTTACTGGCCATAGGAAGCCATTAAATATTCTTGAGGGAAAATCTGGTTGTTGAAACTGTTATTTGAGAAATATTATAGTGTTTTTACATGATGGATTGGAGCAAGAAGTCAAGGTAGAAAGAGTCAAATATATCTACAAGCTTTAACACAAAAGAAGTAGGTGGAGAATATTAACTTCCAAGTGGTTCTCATTTTTCCATTTCTCACTCTCCTTAAGACTGTTTAAATATCTTCTTAGTTAGGTTCTTTCTCCTTCAATTTATTCTATACTTTCCCACTAGATTTACCTTCCTAAATTCCAATTATTTTTCTCCCACTCATCTAATCAGAAACCTTCAACTGTTCTTCACTTCCTAATACACCATGTTAAAACCTTGAGTCCTGTATTGAAGGCTGTCAATATGGTGCAGTGAAAAAATTCTACACTGATGTCAGGAAACAGAAGTTCAAGTCCATTAGGATCAACCACTTTCTAAGTAGTTTCCTCAACCAAATGTCAAGCTAGACAGTTCCTAAGGTCCTTCCTGACCAAGCATTTTATATTTTTTTGATCTTATCTTTGAGGACACTCTATATGCATCCTAAACCAGTGTTTCTCAAACTTCACTGTAATGTATGAATCACCTGGAATCTTGTTAAAATGCATATTCTTATTTGGTAAGACTGTAGTAAGACTGGAAGTTCTACATTTCTAAAAAGCTCCCAGATTACTATGATGCTTCTTGTCCACAGACCACATACTCTGAGTAGCAATGCACTAACATACAGCTATGTTGTATAACTTCATGTTGGCAAAGGACATCTATTCTTTCCTTCCAAACTTTGCCTAATCTATTGGTCTACTTGGAATGTCCTCCCATCCATATTCACCTGTCAGAAACTGTCTCATTTTTCATAATCAATCTCATTCCAGCTAAAACACTGTCATCTCGATAAAGCTCTTCTTAATCCAATCCCTTACCCTTACCTTCAGGAAAAGCCATCTTGTTTTATATGATTTCCTCTAGCTCTCTGTGTATCTCTTATAACAACATGAAAACCTTATATTTGTGGTTATCTGTGTCTGTTTTGCCTCTCCCCTCTAGATTGTAAGCCTTCTTACAATTCAAATGATAACTGTCACTTCTGACTAAGGAGTAGGAGGAAGAGAATTTTGAAGGGGGGAAGGTGGTCACTCTAGTAAGTGTCAAGGAAATTCAAACCTAATACATCTGACCCCAACACATTCCCTTCTATTACACCTGGCAGGCACTGTAATATGTACCCGAATACAGCACCTGACACATTGTTGGATTTCAATCACTGTTTATGTTTGACAATGAAGACAGAGAAAAATGACATACTCCTGTTTTTTGTATGCTTAACTTTCAGGTGTTGGCAAACAGCCCAGTAAAGAAGTTCTTCTTGCATCTGGAAATTGAGAGGTTAGGAGGCTGATTCAGATCAGTAGAGCCGACAGTGGTCCATCTGGGGAATAAGCTGCCTT
Source organism: Tursiops truncatus (assembly GCF_011762595.2). Classification (NCBI taxonomy): domain Eukaryota; kingdom Metazoa; phylum Chordata; class Mammalia; order Artiodactyla; family Delphinidae; genus Tursiops; species Tursiops truncatus. The sequence goes on along the minus strand of NC_047048.1, from coordinate 52,546,363 downwards.
ATTCTACCTACAGAGCAAAATTAATGTATTCACCCTCATTGGCTCAGAACATTTTTATCTCTTGAGACACAAGTACAGTAATGCAATACATAAAAATGCCCTTTTAAATCACTGGGTCCTAGACTCTTTAGATTTGGAGTATTATTTAAAGGCAAGAGGCCATTTAATGTATTATTTAGCCTGAGGCCAGTTACATTTAAAACACTATAACATTAGGGCAACACAATGTTACACAAATCATGAAAAAAAATGTATTGCATTTGTAACTTGTCTTTATTCCAGTATCTATTTCTCTTGCAATACATTTTATTGCTTGGGATTTATAGGTTCATTTCTCTGTGTGGCTTATGCAACAACACACATCAATGTATCTGCCTTCAATCATCAAAGGACAAACATTCAGGTCAGACATCAGTCGTTTGCTCAATTCATCTGGATTAATGAAGGCCTAGAGCTTGCATTCAGCATATGTGAAACATGTCTATAAGTCATGTCAACTAACTCTTGAACTTGTAATGCCCAGATTTATGTTTGCCATGTTCTTAAATCAAAACATTATTGACTACTGCAATAAAAAGATATTTCTCCACTTGCAGCTGTTGTTCCAGCTATAGCCCTGTTATTTTTCACAGAAAAATTAAGCAATAAACTTCTTCATATATATCTTACTCATTATTTTCAGGTTTGGGTCTGAGGTGGGGCTTTTTGGGGCAACTTTGAATAGTGTAAATATGCGTTTAATTAGAAGTGAATCTTACTGCCTCTGTTGGTTCCATCCTGACCACATGGCCTTAGAATATGAAAGCTGTCGAAGGCCTGCAGAGGGGACTGCCCAGTGAAGTAAAATCACTGTCTGGAAAGCTTTTCTCCCAAAGAACATAGTTTAGAATATTTAATTCTCACAAATACCTTGTGAAATCAGCAGAGTGGGTGACGCTATGTTCAACCAACATTGTGTGCAAACTGAGTCCCTACGATTTGCCCAACGTTCAAAAAGATTAGAAACAACAAAGCAAATGTCATGCAGGTTTCCCTTATGATAGACTGGTACCCTCTCCATACTACGATTTCTTTAAGACAATAATAGTCCAAGAAGAAGTCAATGAAAGGGTAACAAAGTTTCAGGATAAGCTAAAAATTTTCAGAAAAGACTAAATTCTTGGGAAGGAATAGAATTTTCTTAGTTATAAAATGATTGTGGTAATGAGTTAGTGAATGAGCATTTACTGAATCCTTATTGAAGACAAAGAAGAAGAAATGGTCAGCGTCATCAAGTCCTATGGTGGGTACCTAAAAATGCAAATCATCTGCTCAACTTTATTCATCATCTCAGAAGCTTCTAATAAGGGGCTTGAGATGACAAAATACCCCAAGCTGGTAGTTACTGAAAATATATTCAGATCAGGCTGCTCCCCAAGTAAATCATCCAATAAATGTTTCCTCAAGTGATGACTACATTGGTACCTTAAAACCAAAAGTGACATACAAGAAGTGATATATAAATGAGCATAGGAGTGTAAATTTGTAGAATTGCTTCTTGGAAAGGTATGTAAACTCTCTAGGCATAAAATTTCTGATCTGTAAAATGGGTTGGTATGACTTTTAAAAAAATCATGTACAATATAACTCTTGTGTTTTGTCTGGCAGATCGTCAGTGCTCAATGCATGTTAACGTGCAGCTTTACTTAGACCTCTGACTTTCTTCTACATGCCCCGAGAACTGAATCAGTGCTATCTATCCTAGGATACAATACCAAAAGAAGAGAATCAGAGTTCAGTGAGTACTTTCCCTTCTGCATTGTTAGAGAACTGTCAGATAAGCAGCAATAGAGATTGAACAAAAGCACCTTTGTATGGCTTTTCTCCAGAAGAAATCAGAAACTGTTCTAGGGTAATTAACAATGTAAATAAAGCCTTGAATTGTCCCCAAGGAAGGAAGGGCATCTGTCATAACTATCAATTATAAATAGTAGTGTCTTTAAAAAAGGAAGAAGGGGAGAGAGAGAGACTGAGAGAGAGTAAATTTTAAAAGTTGTGTAGAAGTTTATTGCCTCTTCCTGGACAAGAGCAATGACTTTTCCAAGAGGAGCTAAGAAAAAGCCAGAAATCAAAAATGAAACAAAGCAAACCATGGATTTCAAAGGGAAAATCTATTTATAACATATTAGTCTTTCAAACCTATTTTGTCATTTCTTTTCCACTGATTCTAATAAAGTAAGTGGCAAGAAAAGGAGGCAACACTCTAGGGACAACTATTCTCTCCTATGAGGTGATCAAGGCTTTTGGCCACCAAAAGACCCTGTGACCACAGGAGAAGTTAGCAATAATGTTGGCAGATAAGGTTCACCTCATTTTGGGGTGCAGTATGGGAAATGCTTGAGCTCCTTGCTCACAATATGGAATTTCATTCTTGAATGACTGGTTTGGGGTTTTGGCTGTAGGTGTTTTGGATGATGTGTGCACCATTTGCTCTCCCTTTAGAGACTTGACTCTTTGACATGTTTTTGAAAACATCTCATGCCATTACAGAGTAGAAAGAGGAAAATGGAAATTAGAGCTAGATCCAGGAAAAATTCACCTTAGAAGACCAGGAGATTTTGATTATTTGAGATGTGCTCCTTGAGCAAAGAGTGATTTTATTTAAGAATTTTGAAAAAGTTGGGATCCTCTTCTTAATGTCCTTTTGTTTTGGTTTTCATGGGAAGGATGCTCTATCAGGTGCTTAGGTTTTCTAAGCCAAGATATGGGAGCTACAGCAGAATGTTTTCTAGGGTTTGGAAAGTTGAAATAATTCCTCTATGCTCTATATATCAGGGCTCCTCAGTAGTAATAATGATTATAAAGGTAGTGATGATGAAATAGCTAACTCCTTATTTTGAAAGAAGTATCATTTTTAGAGCTTTGCATGCAGTATCTCATTTACCCATCATGAAAACCGAATGGCAGGGTGTTACTGACTTCACTGGTTAGATGGGGAAAGTGAGCAAGGAATCATGGTGCAAAACATGCTGCAGGTACTAAGAGAAGGATACAGAAAAAATAGTCCATCATGTAATACTCCATAGCTAAACACTCAAAGGTGTTTTGGGAGTGATATGGAGACTGAGAATACATCAGCAAAAATTGTGGTTATACTGGATTCAAACATAAAAAAATAAAATAAAATTGTGGTTATCAATGACTCTGGTTAGCATACTTGAATATACACCACCCATGACCATAGCAGCTTCTTTGCTAGCTGCCAAACAATCACTATAATGACAATAACAAAAATGGTAAAGCAAGACTTACTATAACCCAACTGCCTACAATATTTTTCCTCTCTCTTATTTCTCTTATGATCCTTTTATTTTCCCTTTTTACATTGATGACCATCTATTAGCTATTTTCCCTTATGAGTATATTTGCATGTAGAAAATTAATTATTTCTATTTTTTTTAGTTAATGACTATATTCCCCACACTGTACATTTCATACTCATGACTCATTTATTTTGCAACTGGAAGTTTGTATCTCTTAATCTCCCTCAGCTATTTCTTTACTTCTCCATCCCTCATGGCTATGGCAACAATTTGTTCTCTGTATCTATGAATCTGTTTCTGTTTTGTTATGTTTTCTTCATCTGTTTTGTTTTTTAGATTCCACATATAAATGAAATCATACAGTATTAGTCTTTCTCTGTTTGACTTTTTTCACTTAGCGTAATACCAAGTCCATCCATGTTGACACAAATAGCAAATTTTCATTCTTTTTTAAAGAATACACATCTTCTTTATCTATTCATTTATTGATGGACACTTGGGTTGTTTCCATATCTTGGCTATTGTAAATAATGCTGCAATGAACATAGGGATGCATATATCTTTTCTAATTAGTGTTTTGGTTTTCTTGAGATAAATACCCCAGAGTGGAATTGCTGGATCATATGGTAGTTCTATTTTTAATTTTTCAGGAATCCCCATACTGTTTTCCATAATGACTTTACCAACTTACATTCCCATCAACAGTGCATGATGTTTCCCTTTTCTCCACATCCTCCCCAATACTTGTTATTTGTTGTCTTTTTGAAAATAGACTTTCTGACGGGTGTGAGGTGATATCACATTGTGATTTTGATTTGCATTTCCCTGATTATTAGTGATGCTGAGCATCTTTACTGTGCCTATTGGCCTATCTGTATGTCTTTGGAAAAAATGTCTATTCAGATCCTCTGACCATTTTTTTAATCAGGTTGTTTGATTTTTTAATTTGAGTTGTTTGAGTTCCTTGTATATTTTGGATAGTAACCCTTTGTCAGATATATCATTTGCAAATATCTTATCCCATCCAGTAGGTAGCCTTTTCATTTTGTTGATAGTATCCTTCACAGTGAAAAACATTTTTAGTTTGATGTAGTTCCATTTGTTTATTTTTGCTTTTGTTTCCCTTGCCTGAGAAGACAGATCATAAAAAAATATTAATAAAATCAGTGTTAAAGAGCATACGAATATGTTTTCTTCCAGAAGTTTTATGATTTCAGGTCTTACATTTAAGTTTTTAACCCATTTTGAATATATTTTTGTGCATGGTGTGCAAGAGTAGCCCAGTTTAATTCTTTTGCATATAGCCTTCCACTTTTTCCAACACCATTTATTGAAGAGTCTTTTTTCCCCATTGTATGTTAGTGGTGACTTTGTCATAGATTAATTGCTCATGTAGGTGTGAGTTCTCTTCCGGGCTTTCTATTCTGTTCCATTGATCTATGTGTCTGTTTTTGTGCCTATACCATAATGTTTTGATTACTGTAGCTTTGTAATATAGTTTAAAATCAGGATAATGATACCTCCAGGTATGTTCTTCTTTCTCAAGATTGTTTTGGCTATTCAGGGTATCCTGTGTCTCCATACAAATTTTAGAATTATTTCTTCTAGTTCTGTGAAAAATGCCCTTAATAGTTTGATAGGGATTATTTTGAATCTGTAGATTGCTTTGGGTAGTATGGTCATTTCAACAAGATTAATTCTTCCAGTACATGAACATAGTATAATTTCCATCTGTTTGTAACTTCTTCAATTTGTTTCATTAGTGTCTTACAGTTTCCTGAGTACAGGTCTTTTACCTCCTTAGTTAGATTTATTTGTAGGTATTTTATTCTTTTTTGATGCAATTATAAATGGGATTGTTTCCTAAATTTCTCTTTCTGATTTTTTCATCATTAGTGTATAGAAATGCAACAGATTTCTGTTTATTAATTTTGTATCTTGCATCTTAACAGAATTTCTTGATGAGCTCCGGTAGCTTTCTGGTGATGTCTTGAGGATTTTTTATGTCATGCATGCTTATCATGTCATCTGCAAACAGTGACAGTTTTACTTCTTCCTTTTCCAGTTTGGATTCCTTTTATTTTTTTTTTCCTTCTCTGATTGCTGTGGCTAGGACTTCAATACTATGTTGAGTAACAGTGGTGAGAGTGGGCATCATTGTCATGTTCCTGATCTTAGAGGAAATGTTTTCAGTTTTCACTGTTGACATGATGTTAGCTGTGGGCTTATCATATATGACCTTTATTATGTTGAAGTATGTTTCTTCTATACCCACTTTGCTGAGTTTTTTATCATAAATGGATATTGAATTTTGTCAAAAGCTTTTTCTGCGTCTATTGAGATGATCATATTATTTTTATTTTTCTATTTCTTAATGTGGTATATCACATAGATTGATTTGTAGATATTGAACCGTCCTTGCATTCTGGACAATTAATTTAAAATTTCTGAGTTATTCTTTGACATGAGTCTTAGAGAAGTATGTTGCCCAAGACCACCACCTAATAAGTAAGGGAACATGTATTTGAATGCTGATTTTCTTATTTGCACTAGATAATCTTCTTCAGAAAAGAGCTAAAATTTAGACTGTAAAAAGAGTTCCAAGTGGGAAAAATGGTGGTAAACATTGACTCCAAAACTGCAAAATTATTCTCTCTCTCTCTCTCTCTCTCTCTCTCTCTCTCTCTCTCTCACACACACACACACACACACACACACACACACACACACACACTTCTTTAACACACAAACATCTCAGGCTTCATGATGTGACACGCCTTTTGTGATTTTTATTCCATTTCAAGAATTTCTTTGATACACATTATAGCAAGATCCTAGAAAGACAAATATTTTCATGAAAATGAGAGTGCACTTATAGTAGTACAGGATTGCAATGATTATAGCGCATAGGAGTGACCTCAGGGGAGGAGAAAGAGCATCAGTGAGAGAAGCTGAAGCAATATAGGTCATGTAGATGTCCAACAAAGAGGAACTGCCAGGCTGCTTTGCAGTCTAAGATACATTGCTCATTATGTCCACCCTTCCCCAATGGTTCACCACACTCTTCTCCCCAGTCATCTCCAAAGGCTTTTATCTCCATCATTAAGCCCCTCTAGCCTCTTGTAAAATCTCTAACTTTACAATCGCCAAAGCACTTGCAGCCATATTGACTGAACTTGGGACATGCTGCTTCCTCTTCCACTTCCCCTTCTAGTTTCAGAACTTCAAGGGCAACACCAGCGTCTCACACCACAGGCTACGTTCTTCACTGAGCCTTACATATGGCATGTGCTTGATAAATATTTATAGATAATAGAAATCTGAAGCCTATGCCCAATGGTCTTCTAGCTAATTTAGTAACTCTTCCCATATTTCCTTAAACATAAACAAAGACAAGTCAGCAGGAACCAACCAGAAGTATGTGACTGAATCTATTTGATGGCAGAAGTTGATCTTTCCAAATGGAAAATAGTCTTGAATTTCTGCTAGTTATCTTTTCCATTCTCCATATGTGCCAATTATTTTTTCCACTCACATACATATTCTTTGTGACCTCTAAATAGATGTCAGGAAACAATCCACAAAATAAAGAACTGCCAAGATACTCAGGTGCTTCAGTAGTGAGAAGGAGCATTGCCTTAAAGCAGAGAAGTTAGCATAAGTGTTGTCTTTATCTTTATTCACAAGGCTGGATAAAAAGAGTAAAATACTTATCCAGGTAATGATTAATGACTGGCTCAAGATAGAACAAAATTTTTACACTGATCTTAGATTTTGCAATTAAACATTCTTCTAGAGAAACATAGTCTCACTCCTTATATAACTCATCCCTAGAGATATTCTTTGATCAAAAGAACATCTCTTTTAAATGTAATTTGATAATGGTCTAAGCAGATGTGGCAGGGTACTCAAGATCTTCTAAAAAGTGTGATTCAGAACTTTCCTTTATTTAAAATTAAGAATCAATAATCCAATTAATGGTGGCACTAGAACTGGAATTTAGGTCCTCAGAATCTACTACTCAGGACAGCTCTCTGGACTTCCCTGGTGGTCCAGTGGTTAAGACTCTGAACTTCCACTGCAAGGGGTGCCAGTTTGATCCCTGGAGGGGGAACTAAGATCCCACAATCAGTGTGGTGCAGCCAAAAAATGAAAAATAAAAAAAAAGACAGCTGTCTTTTTGACTTCATTATGGTATCACAGCCTCCTGAGCACAGCGCTGATGTTTGATCAACCCAGGTTCTAGGAAACTCTATCTGGATTAGATCCTTCCAAGGATCCTGAGCTGGATCCTTCCAGTGCTCAGTTCTCTTCATAAGTTTATTTGTGCCTTCTTCTGAACTGAGATGTCTCTTGGCTCTGGGAAGCCTAGATCGTCCTCACCAAGTAAATCTTTGGTAGTTTGTGTGACCATACCCTTTTACATATCAAACATATTTATTATCATCTTCAAGATTAACACAAGTAATTATAAATTTACTTGTTGGTAAACAGCATCCTGAATTACCACATTAAGGTCTTTAGAATTTTATTGCACCTACAGAAACAGAAAAATTCTGAAGTCTAGGATATCAAGATTTCAAGAAAAATAGTTTTTAAAAACTCTGTTTTTTTAAAAAAAAAAAGTACTACTAATTGAAAATACTAATATAAACATGAGTTCCATTAAAAGAAATATTTCTTTTCTTTAAAAAGATATCTAACTGGAGTCTTACTAAGAAACAACTTAGTCTATAGTGCACTAAATATGCTGCAACTATTAGCCTCCCCAATCAACACTTAATCAATCAGGGGCTTGTGAGTGAGACATAAAGACCATGAAGAGCTTTTAAAATACACTCATATAATCTCAATCTGGATGCCTGAAAGTCAAATCAAGCAACAAAAAATATGGAAAATTATACACACACCACACAGAATCAGATATCAGGTTCCTTCTTTAAAAAACCTGGCACACTGGGCTCACAGTCCCACAAAATCTACCAATTTTATAGAGCTGACATATTTTGGTAATATCTGGCTTTTGAATATGTCCAGGCTATACCATTCTCAACTGTCTTAAACGCACTGGTTTGTTTAAACTGCCTACGCCCCAAAAGCACCTTAGCATGGAACCCTATCACTGTTTATATATGTGTAAAATGCACATATGTATATATATTTATATATATACATATTTTCTTTTGAACATGAAACTGATCTTCACCATTTTTTATTTTCATGCCTAGACAGTATAACTAACCCTCCTTTGTAGTCAAAATACTGCACTTTTTTTGCTTTGTGCTAAACCTGGAAAACAGCAAAATAAATATGTGAAGGAGTAAGCATGAAAGGGTCAGTTGCATTTGAAGCAGCCCATGACTGTTTACCCTGGCATCTTCCCACCCTGAAGATTTTTCCTACTACTTTCTGGAAGCATTCTAATGTAAGGCATTTTTCTGGTTTTCAGATTCAAACACATTATAGTGTAACCACCTGTGTATGTAATTGATTTGGTTTTAACTTTGAGCTTCATCCCTGACCAGACCTGGCACCTGCAGAAGAAAATACTGGGGGCTAAAATAGAGCAAGTGGGGCCACAAAATAGTGTAATATCCTCTCACTGTCGTTCAAGGCGATGCTGTTTCGGAGTGTGCATTTCATCTCATGAGACTCCAGACAACAGAAGAGCTAGACAAAAGGAAAACATGTGATGGTGCAGTATTTATATTGCAATCTTTCCAACATTTCAGAAGGGAATGGTTTACAGATGTATACCCCCCAATGACATTTACACATCTATTGTTTTCTTAACCTCCTTCCCCATCCTATTACAAGATTCTTTTCTTGAAAAAGATTACAAACTTCCCTGTGCTTTTCTGTGATAAAAAACACATTTCCTCCAGATTACAAGGGAAGGACATGATGAACTATATGATAGGCCAAGTGTTAATGTAAAATCAGCTTCAGAAAATGGAATACTTTTATGATTACTTAAGCATTTGTATTTCATGCCATAAATTCTTCTCTGTCTGAAACAGACAACTTAACCCAGTCTTAGAACATCAAGCTGCTAATTTGCACAGTATTATGACAGGAAACCCTCTACAGCAATGAATGCATGGTAGGGGATTTAACAGAAGCCCATCTGGACTGTTAGCTATTGAAGGCAATTTCTTCTTAATAATCTATTAAAGAGAGATGCCATAAAGAGGAGTTGCCATCGCTTGGTCATAAATTTCATAAGAGGTTTTATACCAGGTCTCTTATTTTTTCAACCTTTTTCACCCATTTTCAGTGACTTAATTCATCAACATTTAACTTAGTGTGTTGCTGCCTTAATACGACTCTCAAGGAGTTTAAAGTGTTCTTAAGGTCGAAGTTGTTGCCTTTGGGAAAGGGTATCTGTCTTGAACACGTGCTTTCTATTAATTTAAACCTCTGGATTCCTTTATGATGAAGTATGTCTTCTTTGAAAAATCGGATTTAAGAGGTTTTTCTTTCAAGACTTTTTCCAAAATAATCTTTTTCTGACTGGCCAATACTCAAATAATAAAAATGAAAGTTTGATTATTTTGCAAATTTGAAAGTTTTGATATTGACTGGAATTATTTTAAATAACTCGAGAATATGAGCATCTGAAGATTTCTTTCTGTCCCCGAGCTCTTCCCTCCTTCACGTCCTTCAAGTGTTTCTTCAAATCACCTTCTCAGAGAGGCCTTCTCGATATATCCTGTTTTATATTATAAACTTGCCCCAACCCCAGCTCTATTGAGTCCCCTTCCCCACCTCATTTCATTCTGACATACAGTGTAATTGTTCATTTCACTTACTTTCTTTCTCTACCTATTAGAATGTGAGCTCCATGAGAACAGGGGTTTTTCATTTGTTTTCCCACTTCTGTGTCCCTAGAGCCTAGAATGGTTCATGGTACATGGTGGGTGTTGAAAACATTTGTTGAATAAATGGATAGACAAGAGGAGATGATTAATTTTGCAAATAAAGAAAAAATAAAATCATCATGACAGATTTAGCACCAATAATGGTGCAAGCCACATAGTAGGTGCTCAAATATATTTTTGTTAAGATTGACAGATTGATACAAGAGTAATAAAAATTTAGAAAAAAAAAAAACTCACAACAATTAAAGGTGAAGGAGCTGGGATTATTGTATTTCCAATATTTGAAAATAAGTTATTTGAGACAAGATGGGGTTATGAACACTGGGTTTTCTTTTCACAGCCAATTTGCTAAGGAAGAAAAGAAGAAAACAGAAATTTAAATGGAAGATACATTTTCATGTTTAAACAGTGTTTCAAATATGCTTAAAAATATTTTACAGTATGATTGTCAAAAAAGTCTACTCACTAAAAATTATTAAGACTAGACATAAAGCTTCCCTAAAAGACTGAAAATAGTGTTACCCTATGATCTAGCAATTTGACTCCTAGGTATATATCTGGAAAAAAATGAAAACATAAATTTGAAAAGATACATTCACACCAATGTTCCTAGCAGCACTAGTTACAATCTCCAAGACATGGAAACAACCTGAATATCCATCAGCAGATGAATGGATAAAGAAGATGTGGTATGTATATATACATATATATATATATATGTGTATATATATATATATATATATATATATATACACACACACACACAAAGGAATATTACTCAGCCATAAAAGGAGTAAAATTCTGCCATTTACAGCAATGTGGATGGACTAGAGAATACTATGCTTAGTGAAATGTCAGACAAAGACAAATACTATATCATATCACTTACATGTGGAATCCAAACAAATGTATAGAGCAAAACAGAAACATACTCACAGATATAGCAAAAAAAAAAAAAAAAAAAACTAGCATTTGCCAGAGAGGAGAGGAAAGAGGGAGGAGCAAGTAGAGATATGGGATTAAAGAGATACAAACTACCATGTATAAAATACATAAGCAACAAGGATATATTATAAATCACAGGGAATTATAGCCATTACCTTGTAATAACTTTTAATGGAGTGTAATCTGTAAAAACACTGAATCACTTGCTGTACACCTGAAACCAATATAATATTGTAAATCAACTATACTTCAATAAAAAGAAACTATATATAAATGGCAAAGAAGGAAATAAAATCACCTATAGTCACATCCTTTAAATTCCAGTTCTACAAATATTTGCATATACTAAATACACTTCTAATATTTTTCTATGAAGTTTACATAAAATTACAAATTTTAATAAATAGGCAGCAAAAAGTTTATATGCTGTAATGGGTAACTTTATGTGTTGACTGGACTGGGCATGCCCAGATAGCTGGTAAAATATTACGTTGGGGTGTGTCTGTGAAGGTGTTCCAGAAGACATTAGCTTTTGAATCAGTAGACTGAGTAATGAAAATCACTCTCGTCAATGAGAGTGGGTATCATGCAACACACTGAGGTCCTGGCAAGAACAAAAAGGCAGATAAAGGGCAAAACCTCTGTCTCTCTCTGGGAGAGCTGAGACATCCATTTTCTTTTGCTCTAAGACATTAGTGTTCCTGATTCTCAGTCTTTAGGAGTCAGACTGAGACTTACACAATTGGCCATCCAATTCTTAGACCTTCAGACTCTGACTGAATTACATCCTGGCTTTCCTGGTTCTTCAGCCTGTAGACAGCAGATAGTGGGACTTCTTGGACTCCATAACCATGTGCGCTAACCCCTGTAATATCTCCTCTTCAATATTTATACCTGAATCTGTATCTATATCTACATCTATTTCTATACCTATATATATCTATAGCTATCTTATTAGTTCCAGTTCTCTGAAGAACCCTCATACATATGCTTACTGATGTGCATTTTTTTCTTACAAGGCAATATATTATTGTCATTGAATAGTCTTCTGTGCACCCTGCCAACTAATTTCTTAGTTTTCCTTTTTGCATAGACACATCATAATTTTTCTAAGTTACCTGTTGTTAAATATTTAGATTATTGAAAATGTTTGACTCTTCTAAATTAGGTTTTGACAATTCTTCTAGATAATTCTTTGCCCATATCTGTGATAATTTTCTTACAGTAAAAATAATATGTAAAATTTTTGAAACAGATTGTTATACTTCATCCCAAAATATCAGACTGATTTGAACTTCCATTAACAATGCTTGAGAATGCTTATTTCCTTGAGATTTCTTAACTATGATTTTAAAAAATTAACACTTGCCATTTTAATAGATGAAAAATAAAATGGAAATTTGGTTATAGCAAGGCAGTAGAGAAATGGCTATTCAACGAGACCAAACAACATAATTTGGGATGAAATTCCATAACAGTACATTTAATTTACATTTCTATTTGGTTATTTTATATCTTAAATAGACCATCAATATTAGCAGCCCCTCTAGACTGATTTGTAATCATAAACCATGTTTGCTCTACTATCAGTGCCTTATATATAGATTTTGTGTAATAAACATTCCTCTACTTTTCTACAAAACATCTGGGCAATTTATAAACATTAATTGAATCTCATGCTTCCCTGTTTTTATAACCTCTCTGCAGAAGAGCAGAGGGTATGCAAGAGTATGAGCATGCTAGGCAGGAAGACAGTAAAAATGTAATAGATCTATATTCTGAATTTAACCTAATCTCCAATCTCTAACAGCAAACTGAAGCTGAAAACAAGGTAGATATATTTTTTAGTGTGATATGATAAGCCTTGATATTTAAGGAATGTGCCAAGTTCAATGAGCATGCAATGCTATAATGATTACTGGTAGTGACCAATTCCGTGTGGTAAAATCTGACTCATGATAATCATTTATTTATCTGCTGGTGAGTTGATTTTTCTCCAAGAGTAAAAAGTATCTCTCTTTTAATTAAATATACCCTTTTCTTCAAGTTTAGAATCCTCTAAGCCCACACTTTTCAATGTGGACAAGTAGCATCAGTAACGACTGGAAATATTAGAAGTATAGACTGTCAGAAACTATCCCAGGCCCACAAATCAGAATCTGCATTTTCAACAGATCCTCAGGTGATGAATTTACATATTGAATTTTGAGAAACATGGAGGATTAGTTTGTACTGAGAATAAAGTGCAAACATGGTCAAACTACCATAAGCTCTAGACTATCTATTCCTTGTTCTATAAGGCATATTATGCTTAGATGCCAATGGAGTCCACCTTCAGTCCAAGGTGAAGAACAGGAAAAGATAGAAATTTGCATAAAGATCTCATAAGCATGTACATTTTTAAAAATTGCCAAGCAAAAAATTATCTGAAAATTAAAATAGCCTTGCTTTGGAGGGTCCATAAAAAAACTTACTATTAATTTTTTTTTCTAAACTTTGGATAAAAATTAATTTGAAACTAAACTCAGAAGTTATATCTCCAAGTCAATAATATGAGAAGTGATCACTGATTATTTTCCCCAGGTTTTCCAGAAATTATGAGGCTATTGCCTTGAAGTGTTTTTTTTTTTCCACTTTTATGTTGCTGGGTAAAAAATCACCCCAAAACAGAATGGCTTAAAACTACAATTCAATATTATCTTTCATAGTTCTCTGTGTTGACAGGGCTCAGCCAGGAAATTGTTATTTGAGGCGTCCCAGGAAGATGTGATCAGTTGGCAGGTGTGGCTCAAGTCACCTGAAGGTGCTCCTGGTTAGCTATCTAAGATGACTGACCCTCATGGCTGAAAGCTGGTGTGGGCTGGGGTTGACAGCTGGGTAGTCTGATTAGAGCACCTATTCATGGGCTGCCTGTGTGGTTCTGTCTTCTCAAAGCATGGCCACTGTGTTTGTAGAGGGAGCATCTCAAGAGCAAATATTCCAAGAGACTCAGGTGAAAGCTCCAAGCTTTCTTACTTCTGAGACTCAGAGGTCCCAAACATAATTCTGCAATGTTCTATTGGTCCAGTAAGTCACTAAGTCCAGCACAAATTCAAGAGGGAGGGGGAATAAACACCACCTCACAATAGGAGAAAAGTAAAATTTTAAAATCATCTTTAATATACCACATGATTTTTAAAACTTCAAATAACTTTCCCCACAGGTCCCATTTTCTGCCTGCCATACCATACCCAGATCCACCACACATGTATTCTACACTGAAATGTATACAGTATGAAATGGAATTAGAGCTTACATGGTCCACTCACGGAAATATCAAAAGCTCCTCTAACCTATGTTAGGTGAAGTAAGACTCTGTGTACATATTGACATTTGAGAACTCAGAAATATTCTTTAATTTAAAAGAGTTTTTCTAATATGGTGGCTATCCTCAATGTCACTCTTCCTCAACATCTCTTCTCTACACTCCTCTCATCAAGTTTTTTGTTGGCCTGACAGCTACAGATTTTAGCATCTGGGCTCCTTTTCTCTTGGTCTCCCCACTGGGTTTGACCAATGGCAGGCACTCACCTTCTTCCTCCACCTTCAATAATGCCCTGCTAGCAGTGGCTGCATCTCCACTTCTGCCTCTCAGCACTTTCTATACAGTTCCACTTCCCACTTGAAGTGTTAACTCTTTTATTTCCCTTCCCCTCAGCTCTGGGGGCAATAATGACTTTCTAATGTTGCTATATTCTGAATGTTCCACCACCCAGATTTCAGAACTTTTTTTTAAATTTCTTTTTTCTCAAAAAAATACTTTTCTGGTCAGCTAACAGTCAAATATTTAAAAATAACATGTGATTAATCTGGAAATTTGGTGCTGGGAGAAAAATAATAATCTTGTGTTTTATTTGAAACATAGAAAATACCAACATATAGAAGAATACCACCCATCAAGAGAGGAGACCAGAAAAATCACTAGAGACTTCCTTTACTTATGTTCCTGACAGGCTCTTAGTTTTACTATAAAACATCTAAAAAGAATCATTTCCTTTCTGAAAACTGTAACAGGCTGGTTAGCAGCTCTCAAAGGCCAAACCCTGCTGTAAGTAGCAAATTGGTACATACGTCTTGAGTTAGAATTATGTTGCTAGATGATGTAGCTAGAAGGGAATGTTTAATACTCTATTTTCCAGACTACCTCACAGATAGATGGTCATGTAATAAAATGAGTACTGTGGAGTGACATTAGGAAGATGGTGGAGGAAGAGGTCCCCCATTCTTTTCCATCTCAACAATGGTAATCTGGCAGCCATCGATGGACAAAAGTGTCTTTGTGGTGACTTTGGGATCCAGGTAGGAGGTTGTGAAACCCTGGTGGAGCCCACGACCAAGAAGAGCCATTTGAGAAGGCAGGCCCATACCAAGGTGGAGGACTCACTGACTGTGATCTCAACTACAGGCCCGGAAACAGTTCTATCTCTCTGTGGACTTGGCTATATCTTCAAATCATTCTTTGTATCTTCAGATCCAGTATTGCTGTTTGGTTCTTTTTTATGATTTCTATCTCTTTTTTAAGCTTCTCATTTTGATTATGGATTTTGTTGTCTGATTTTGCTGAACTGTCTTTCTGTGTTTTCTTGTAGTTCATTGAGCTTCCTTCAAATAGCTATTTTGAATCCTTTATCAAGTAAATCCCAGCTTTCCATGTCTTTGGGGTCCATTGCTAGGAGATTATTGTTATCCCTTTTTTGTGTCATATTTCTTTTATTTTCCATGTTCCTTAACATCTTGCATCACTGTCTTTGTATATGAAGTTGCAGTCACTTCCTCTAGTCTTTCCTGACTGACTTTGGGAGAGGAAGCCATTCGGATGGCCCTGATCAAGCTTCTGAGACTTTCTTAGACCTTCAGTGGATATATCTGCTCCATGTTTCTTGATCCCTTTGTGGCAGAATTCTTTATCTTGCGTGCCTTCTCTTGATCCTTCAACACACCAGATTGGGTGCTCACAGCCTCCTTTTTCTTTCCCAAGAGCTGCACTAATCTGAAGCTTGTGATCTCTCCTTGTCCTGCTGATGTAGGCAGGCTTTCTGCACATGCTCAACAGCCGTCTGCTGAGGTTCACTCTTGCTGCCATTGGGAGCACACAAAGGGCACCACCACAGGCCAGCGAGGGGAGGTGGGGGAAGGAGGATGTATATCAGTGAGGCATACAGAGTGCTGAAGTAGCCTGTGGTCAGCTGGGGGGATCCATGGGCAAGGTGACCCCAGAGGGCTTCTTGATGGAGTCCTTGACCTGGCTAGTAGGATCCGTGTCCTGTTAATGTCCTCTAAGAGCCCTATTTGCCTCTCTCCCAGCCTTTTCCCACACTTCAGTCAGGCAGCTCACTACTCCATACTCTGGATGAGGCTAGAGAGAAATAAGTATCTTTGGCAGCATCCTCCACAGCTGGGGAAGCAGGGTACTCACATGCTCAGTATCCCCCATGGACAAATCCTGAGCCAAGAAGGTCTCTCTTGGCCCTGAGTTGTGCCACTTTGGCGTACCTTTTTTTTCCCTCTCAGACACTGTGATAGAACCTGTCTGCTAGAAACCTGGACTTCCACAAAGGCTCTCTCATCCATGGGTGACTGTCTGAGACATTGTTCTCCAGATGGTTCAAGGCCACTGAAGTGTCCACAGACAAGACTGAGGTCTGTATGCAATGCACTGGCTTCTGCCAGGTCCTGGGCATATGGCCCTAGATCCCACAGTTCCCAGAAAGACACTTTTGACTGTGGATTGATACTAAATTGTTGTTATTGAGGGGAAAGATGTGAGTGAATGACATTTTATTTGGCTTCTTGTTGATGACAATCCCAAGAAAAAGTTGGATGTTAGTAGGTTTATTCCTCTGTGAATTGGTAATGGCAACATCCTCTCTGTAGGGTTGTTATAAAGATCTCTGCACAGGATTCTTAAAGAAGCCTAGGAAAGAACAGAGACCCAAGATCAAAGCCTGGAGTTCTAAGTTGATACTTGGAGAAAGGGCACGCAGAAGAACTACCTGTCCCACATTAGACTATGACATGACAAAGAAATACTACTTTTTTATGATAACCCTTGTAATGTGAGAATTTTTTATTATAGCAAGTATCATTAATAACTAGAGAAAGAGTATTTTTAATTTTATATAAGTTGAATTGCCTATATTTTTATCTAGTGAAATACTGTGCATCAACCAAACTTTTAATTTAGACTCTTGTCAAAATTTAACCCCTTGTCAAGATCCACCAGGAGATACTTTATTTTCTAAATGACAGCTCATTTACATTTCTCCACTGCAAGGAGTTAGAGAGGCATTATAACATACTTAATGAGATGCATTACTGCACACATTTTAAAATGTCTTATCACCATGTTGCTTGTTTATTTGAACTTAAAATATATTTAAACTTTAAGTAATATGTAAAATATCTGAAGCTAAAGAGTTCAAGAATTTTCAAGCTCCTAACTATGTCCCTCTAGTCAGATTTGAATAGCTAAGGTGAAATATCTAAATAAAAATTATTCTTCCCACAATCTTCCCTCTCCTTGTCCCAGATTATTTCAAGTACTTCTTGACTAAATCCAACCACTATGTAATTCTCCAAGCCATCATTTTTAAACAGGCTATTAATTTTTGAAATTTATATTTAATACTAATACTGTTAAGTCCCTAATATTCCTCACCATTAAATAAGATAATATATAAGGGACATACACAGTAAATGATCATCATACTCTTAACTATTATTACTACTATTCTTTGCTCAGAAGATATTTTAAGAATCTGTTTTAGTGATTGCATAGAACATGAAACCGTAGAAGTGTTTATGCTATAATCACAGAAGAAAACAGTATATGGAAAGCCAGCATAACTATAATTAACACTATTTTTTAAAATATATTTTGTGGTTAAATAACCTCAACACTGACCCCATTTTAATATGGAAGTTCAAAAGGAAAACCATAGATTTCCTACTTATTTTTCTTTGGCAAATTTTGTATTCACAGATGGTACAGATATTTTGGCATTCTAAACTAAAGTATCTCTATTTATGATTTTGTCTTGGAAGACTCTTTTGTGGTTAGACCACATTTTGTATACTTCCGATGATGGACATGTGATCTGAGCTTAGCCAAGGCAAGGGGTAGGCCACATGAAACATCACCAAGGCTGCAAGCTGCTGCTGCCAAGAAGTTGGAAAAGACAATTTTACAGGTCATGAAGAAAATTGGGACCCAGATTAACCAACAAAGCATTCAATGAATAGAAAAATAAGTATGTGACGTTCATACAGAGCCAAAATGTGCCTCAAAGGAAACTTATTTACATGGAACAGTGGGATAGGAATGTCAGGTTTAAACTATTTTTTATCAATAGGGAAGGAGGACAGTTAGGAAAGAATTAACTTGTCTTTGTGACAAAAAATCACATTAAAAAAAATAAATTTACCGTATTACTAACTGGTCACTTATTTGTACAACATTACCAAAATACTTATCTTCCCCCTCCTTTAAAGATATTTCCCTTTGCACCAAGGACAAACCCCTTGTTGAAACAGTATAAAAGATGACATATTTTTATTTTTTATTTTCAAACTTTTGAGTTGCAAATTTACAAATGGGTTTTGTGAAAATCCTTGAGCCACAAATTGAAATTATTCACAAGACAAAAAAAAAATCACACCTTATTATACAGATGTAGACATTCTTATAAAATTCGCATTGACATGGAAAATAGAAGCACTAAGAAATCAACTAATTATGACACAATTTGCAAATCAATTCTGGTTAATCCAAACCTTCTGGGAAGAACCTAATATAAAAAAAAACACTGTTTAGAATAGAGATTTCCACCTTGCCATGTTAAAATAACTGGAACTGAACTTTGTCTTCAAAGAAGAAACAACTAGAATATTGGACAAAATATAGGAAAGAGTGGTTTTGGACATTGAACAACTAACAGTGCGAGACTATGATGTAAGATGGAAAGTAAAACAAATGAGATGAGCCTTACAATCCATTAGCTTTTTGCCTGGAGGCATGTCACAGACTGTGGCACAATAAGGGAGAGCCTAAGCAGAACTAGAAGGTCCAGTGGGATGAGAAGATAAAAATGAGATGTGGAGAGATGCAGGAAGCTTGATTTTGTGGGGCAGGATGCTACAGATGATGGAGCTGCCTTGAGAAAGTGTCCCAGAAATCATTAGCTAAGGTCTTTTGAACTTGTTTCTAAATACTAAGACCCACATGAATACAATGGAATTTCCTGATAATTCTCAGGAACATTTAACTTGAACAATTCCAAGCCTGTAGACAGTACTGGAAGATATTTAAGGTCAATCCAACTGGAGTGTAGTGACCTGAATGCACACATGGGACATTCAGTAGACAGTCTAGAGGAGTTAGCCTTAGTAGTAAAATTACTGCAGCAACGAAAGTGTAGACATTCCCTAACAAATCTTAAAAAAAAAAGCATGCAAAGGATTGAACTGACTTGCAAGTTACTTAAATGCCTGCCAAAACAAAGTTCAACATTTTTTAAGGTAAACAACAAAATCCAGACTCTCAAAAACATTATATTCACCATGTCTGTTATCTAATCAAAAATGATGAGACATATAAAGAAGAAGGAAACTATAGCACATAGCCAAAAGAAAAATCTGTCAATAGAAATATTAAAAATAAAGGTGATAGTACTAAAATAATAGGGTTTTTTTAATTTTTAAAATTTTATTTATTTATTTTTATTGGAGTATAATTGTTTTACAATGTTGTGTTAGTTTCTGCTGTAAAATGAAGTGAATCAGCTATATGTATACATATATCCCCTCTCTCTTGGACCTACCTCCCACCCCACCCCCCATTCCACCCATCTAGGTCATCACAGAGCACTGAGCTGAGCTTCCTCTGCTTTATAGCAGGTTCCCACTAGCTGTCTATCTCACACATGGTACTGTATATATGTCAATCCTAATTTCCCAATTTGTTCCACACTCCCCTTCCCCCCCAGTGTAAGAGATATTATAAATGTGCTCAAAGATTTAAAGGAAAATATGAATATCTGATTGAAAGAAACACAAGCTACAATAACAAACTATATGGAACTTCTAAAGAGAAAAGTTACCATAATCTCTTTTTCTTTAATCAGAAGATGAGTTTAACAAAAGATTAGACATTGCAAAACAAAAGATAAGTGAACTTCAAGGCATAGCCATAAAAGCCATGTAACATAAAACACAGAATAAAAAAGTTTGAAGAAAAATGAACAGAGCTTCAGTGACCTATGGACAATATCAAGCAGTTGAATATATGTATAATTGGAGCCTATGTTAGTTTACTATTGCTGTTGTATAAAATTAAACTTAGTGGCTTTAACAATTATTATCTTCAAGTTCTAGAAGTCAGAAGTCAGAAGTCAGAAATGGATCTTATGGGCTAAAATCAAGCTATTGGCAGAGCTAAATCCTTTTTGGAGACTCTGGTTAAGAATCCATTTCCTTGCCTTTTCCAGCTTCTGGAGGCCACCTGTATTCCTTGGCTTGTGTCCAATCTTCCATTTCAAAGCATATCACTCCAACTTCTGCTTCTATTAGCATAGCACCTTCCCACACTGACCCTCCTTTCTCCCTCTTACAGGAATCCTTATTATTACACCACACTTATCCAGATAATCCAGTTATTTTCCCATTTTAAAATCCTTAACCTAATCACATCTGCAAATATGAGGTAAAATGTTATTTTTTACCATGGAAGGTAACATGTTATGTTCCAAGAATTAGGGCATGGACATCTTTAATGGAGGCATTATCCAGCCTACTATAGATAGAAGAAGAGAAGGGACAGACAGAAAAAAAGTGTAGCAGACGATATTCTGTATTTGATAAAAGGTATAAACTCACAAGTCCAAGAAGCACAATAAACCAAAGAGGATAAACTACATCAATGTACATCATAATCAAATTTCTGAAAACCAGTGAAGAGGAAATCCTAAAAACAGACAGAGGGTGGGGGGGGGGGAGTGCATGAGGATGGAAGGCACATTATAGGGAAACAAAGATTAGAATTTCCTCAGTCTTTTTGTCAGAAACAATTCAACCCAGAAAACAAAGGTATCTTTGAAATATTGAAAGAAAAAAAACTTACTAGGCAAAAATATCTTGACCTGTGAAAGTGTCTTTTTAAAATGAAAATAAAATAAAGTCCTTTTTTACATATAAATGCTGAGAAGTTTATCTTTGTTTGTATTTGGGGGGGTTTGTTTGTTTTGCAGCACAGTTGCATGGTAAGAAAGTCAGGGAAATTTTTTAGCCAGGAGGAAAATTATACCAGATAGAAACTCAAATCTATTCAAAGAAATGAAGAGAACCAAAATTGGTGAATATGGTTTTGTTTGTTTGTTTGTTTAAATGTCAATGAGAGATGATTATTTAAAGCAGAAGTCAGCAAACCATGGCCCATAGGCTAACAAGAGCTCCTGCCTCTTTTTGTAAATAAAGCTTTATTGGCACACAGCCACACCTATTTGTTTATGTGTTATCTAGGGCTGTTTTCATACTAAAACGGTAGACTTCAGTAGTTTTGACAGGGACATTATGCCTGCACAGCCTTAAGTATATACTATCTGGCCCTTTAGGAATAAGAAAATGCTCACCTCTGCTTTAAAGAAAAATATTAACAATGCATTCTGGAGTTTATAACATATGTAGAAATAAAATGTATGGTAAGTCACAAACAACAGGAGAAGAGAAATGGAAATATACTATTTGTAAGGTTCTTACAATACACTTGAAGTGGTATGATATTATTTGCCAGTAGACTGTAATCAAGGATACATATTGCATACCCTAGAAAGCCATTAGTCAAAAATAGAGCAAAAATGTATAGCAAATAAGCAAATAAGTGGAGATAAAATAGAATATGAAACTTATTCATTAAGCTAAAATAAGGCAGGACAAAAAGTTCATCCACCCAATTACAAAGCTTCAAATTCATGAAGCAAAAGTTGACAGAAACTAAAAGGAAAATGAAACTAACCCACAAATGTTAGTGATTCTCAGAAAAAGTATACAGAAAACAGGAAGAATATTGCAGATATGAAGAACATTTGCAACTAGTGTAATTGAACTGATATTTAAAGAAAACTCGACTCAACAACAAGAGAACGTACATTTTTTTCAGATGCAAATGGGACATTAATAAATTTAGACCATATGCTGGGTTAGAGACAAGTCTCAAATTTGAAAGAATTGAAATCACAGACTATATTCTTCTGCTACCTACTAAAAGGACACTTTGAAAACAAATCTAATAAAATATTCAACTCTTGAAATAAGTTCTAGATAACAAATGCCTTGTTCAGTTTGGAAGGTGTAAGGGGAAAAGAACCCTGAATATTAGCCCTTAAAACTAAACTTAACTAACAATCTCCAGTCATTTAACTAATAAATGTTTATAATATTGGGTGGAAATATTTAATGATTTTTAAAAGCTCAGGGTTATGTAAGTTATTTAAGTCTTCCTTTTATTTTGTCAACTAGCAGAGATGTGTCTTTGGCAAATTCCTCCTGATACAGCAAAAGAGACTCAGTCACTAGCTGACAGCTTGCCTTTTAGCCAGATGTGATACAGACCCAAAGTATTATTACAAAGGTAGACAGAACTACTGCTACCAATTGCAATTCAATTATTTCACTGTGTACAGACATTGCCACAAATACTGTTGGATCTTGAGAACTGTATTATCCTGTCAGGAACTATGTCATATGGAGAAAGGAAGCCCATCATCAAATTATTCACATGTGTTCTTTCTCTCTGTCTTTCTTTATATACATACACATATGTATTATATACATGTAATGTTTATAATACATATGTATGTTATATGTGTATAATTTCACAAGAATAAAGATTTTTAGTAGAAATAGAAAAAAATTTAATTCAAAGCAGTAAGTCTTAGGCAGTTTAGTTCAGGGAATGCAAAGTTTAGGGAAAGAAAATAAAACCAAGTTCAGTTCTTTTAAAACGAAAGTTAAACATTTTGCGGAATGAAAACATCTACGTGAAATATTTAGAGTAATATTTCTGGTTCAAAAGTCTAAGTAGGGACTTCCGGGAAGATGGTGGAAGAGTAAGACACGGAGATCACCTTCCTCCCCACAGATACACCAGAAATACATCTACACGTGGAACAACTCCTACAGAACACCTACTGAACGCTGGCAGAAGACCTCAGACCTACCAAAAGGCAAGAAACCCCCCACGTACCTGGGTAGGGCAAAAGAAAAAAGAATAAACAGAGACAAAAGGATAGGGACGGGACCTGCACCAGTGGGAGGGAGGTGTGAAAGAGGAAAAGTGTCCAAACAGAGGATCGGTGCCGACCAGCACTCACCAGCCCAAGAGGCTTGTCTGCTCACCCACCGCAGCAGGTGGGGCCGGGAGCTGAGGCTCGGGCTTCGGTCGGAGTGCTAGGAGAGGACTGGGGTTGGCAGCGTGAACACAGCCTGAAGGGGGTTAGTGCGCCACAGCTGGCCGGGAGGGAGTCTGGGGAAAAGTCTGGACCTGCCGAAGAGGCAAGAGACTTTTTCTTCCCTCTTTATTTCCTGGTGCATGAGGAGACGGGATTAAGAACGCTGCTTAAAGGAGCTCCAGAGACGGGCACGAGCCGCGGCTAACAGCGCGGACCCCAGAGACGAGCATGAGACGCTAAGGCTGCTGCTGCCGCCACCAAGAAGCCTGCGTGCGAGCACAGGTCACTCTCCACACCTCCCTTCCGGGAAGCCTGTGCAGCCCGCCACTGCCTGGGTCCCAGGATCCAGGGACAACTTCCCCGGGAGAACGCACGGTGCGCCTCAAGCTGGTGCAACGTCACGCCGGCCTCTGCCGCCTCAGGCTCGCCCGGCATTCCGTGACCCTCCCAACCCCCGGCCTGAGTGAGCCAGAGCCTCCGAATCAGCGGCTCCTTTAACCCTGTCCTGTCTGAGCAAAGAACAGATGCCCTCCGGCGACCTACGAACAGGCGGGGCCAAATCCAAAACTGAGCCCCTGGAAGCTGTGAGAACAAAGAAGAGAAAGGGAAATCTCTCCCAGCACCCTCAGAAGCAGTGGATTACAGCTCCACAATCAACTTGATGTACACTGCAGCTGTGGAATACATGAATAGACAACTAATCATCCCAAATTAAGGACGTGGACTTTAAGAGCAAGATTTATTATTTTTTTCCCCTTTTCCATTTTCTGTGAGTGTGTATGGGTATGCTTCTGTGTGAGATTTTGTCTGTATAGCTTTGCTTCCACCATTTGTCCAATGGTTCTATCCGTCCTTGTTTTTTTTTTTTTTTTTTTTGACTTCTTTCGTAATAATTACCTTTTATTTTAATAACTTTATTTTATTTTACTTTATCATCATTCTTTCTTTCCTTCCTTCCCTCCTTTAGACAACGAATCATCCCAAATTGAAGAGGTGGACTTTTAGAGCAGGATTTATGATTTTTTTCCCCTTTTCCTCTTTTTGTGAGTGTGTATGTGTATGCTTCTGTGTGAGATTTTGTCTCTATAGCTTTGATTCAACCATTTGTTCCAGGGTTCTATCCATCCGTATTTTTCATTTTTTGGCTTTTTTTTCCTCTTAATAATTATTTTTTTGTTTGAATAACTTTATTATATTTTATCTTACTTTATTTTATTTTACTTTATTGTCTTCTTTTTTTCCTTCCTTCCCTCCTTCCTTCCTTCCTCTTTCCCTTCCTCCCACCCTCCTTTCTTTATTTCTACTTCTACTAATTATTTCTTTCTACTTTTTCTCCCTTTTCTTCTGAATCATCTGGATGAAAGGCTCTTGGTGCTGCAGCCAGGAGTTAGTGCTGTGCCTCTGAGGTGGGAGAGCCAACTTCAGGACACTGGTCCACAAGAGACCTCCCAGCTCCACATAATATCAAACAGTGAAAATCTCCCAGAGATCTCTATCTCAACACCAGCACCCAGCTTCACTCAACGACCAGCAAGTTACAGTGCTGGACATTCTATGCCAAACAACTAGCAAGACAGGAACATAAACCCACCCATTAGCAGAGAGGCTGCCCAAGATCATAATAAGTCAACAGACACCCCAAAGCACACCACCAGACATGGACCTGCCCACCAGAAAGACAATATCCAGCCTCATCTACCAGAACACAGGCACTAGTCCCCTCCACCAGGAAGCCTACACAACCCACTGAATCAACCATAACCACTGGGGACAGACACTAAAAACAAGAACTACGAACCTGCGCCTGCAAAAAGGAGACCCCAAACACAGTAAGATAAGCAAAATGAGAAGACAGAAAAACACACAGCAGATAAAGGAACAAGATAAAAGCCCACCAGACCTAACAAATGAAGAGAAAATAGGCAATCTACCTGAAAAAGAATTCAGAATAATGATAGTAAAGATGATCCAAAATCTTGGAAATAGACTAGACAAAATGAAAGAAACATTTAACAAGGACCTAGAAGAACTAAAGATGAAACAAACAATGATGAACAACACAATAAATGAAATTAAAAATACTCTAGATGGGATCAATAGCAGAATAACTGAGGCAGAAGAATGGATAAGTGACCTGGAAGATAAAATAGTGGAAATAATTAATGCAGAGCAGAATAAAGAAAAAAGAATGGAAAGAACTGAGGACAGTCTCAGAGACCTCTGGGACAACATTAAACGCACCAACATTCGAATTATAGGGGTTCCAGAAAAAGAAGAGAATAAGAAAGGGACTGAGAAAATATTTAAAGAGATTATAGTTGAAAACTTCCCTAATATAGGAAAGGAAATAGTTAATCAAGTCCCGGAAGCAAGAGAGTCCCATACAGGATAAATCCAAGGAAAAACACGCCAAGATACATATTAATCAAACTGTCAAAAATTAAATACAAAGAAAACATATTAAAAGCAGCAAGGGTAAAACAACAAATAACACACAAGGGAATCCCCATAAGGTTAACAGCTGATCTTTCAACAGAAACTCTGCAAGCCAGAAGGGAGTGGCAGGACATA
The DNA here is from genome assembly GCF_011762595.2 of Tursiops truncatus. Lineage (NCBI taxonomy): Eukaryota > Metazoa > Chordata > Mammalia > Artiodactyla > Delphinidae > Tursiops > Tursiops truncatus. Next base: position 52,520,182 of record NC_047048.1, on the reverse strand, counting down.
TTTAAAGTGATGAAGGAGAAAAACCTGCAACCAAGATTACTCTAACCAGCAATGTTCTCATTCAGATTTGATGCAGAAATTAAAACCTTTACAGACAAGCAAAAGCTGAGCGAGATCAGCACCACCAAACCAACTCTACCAAAACTGCTAAAGGAACTTCTCTAGGGAAGAAACACAAGAGAAGGAAAAGACCTACAATAACGAACCCAAAACACTTAAGAAAATGAGAATAGGAACATACATATCGATAATTACCTTACATGTAAATGGATTAAATGCTCCCACCAAAAGACACAGATTGGCTGAGTGGATACAAAAACCAGACGCATATATTTGCTATCTACAAAAGACCCACTTCTGACCTAGAGACACATACAGACTGAAAGTAAGGGGATGGAAAAAGGTATTTCATGCAAATGGAAACCAAAAGAAAGCTGGAGTAGCAATTCTCATATCAGACAAATTACACTTTAAAATAAAGACTATTAGAAGAGACAAAGAAGGACACTACATAATGATCAAGGGATCGATCCAAGAAGAAGATATAACAATTGTAAATATTTATGCACCCAAAATAGGTGCATAGGAGCACCTATAGGAGCACCTCAATACATAAGGCAAATACTAACAACCATAAAAAGGGAAATCGACAGTAACATGTTCATAGTAGGGGACTTTGACAGCTCACTTTCACCAATGGACAGATCATCCAAAATGAAAATAAATAAGGAAACACAAGCTTTAAATGATACATTAAACAAAATGGACTTAATTCATATTTATAGGACATTCCATCCAAAAACAACAGAATACACATTTTTCTCTAGTGCTCATGGAACATTCTCCAGGATAGATCATATCTTGGGTCACAGATGAAGCCTTGGTAATTTAAGAAAATTGAAATTGTATCAAGTATCTTTTCCGACCACAATGCTATGAGACTAGATATCAATTACAGGAAAAGATCTGTAAAAAATACATACACATGGAGTCTAAACAATACACTACTTAATAACGAAGTGATCACTGAAGAAATCAAAGAGGAAATAAAAAAAAATACCTAGAAACAAATGACAATGGAGACACGATGACCCAAAATCTATGGGATGCAGCAAAGGCAGTTCTAAGAGGGACGTTTATAGCAATACAATCCTACTTTAAGAAACAGGAAACATCTCGAATAAACAACCTAACCTTCCACGTAAAGCAATTCGAGAAAGAAGAACAAAAAAACCCAAAGTTAGCAGAAGGAAAGAAATCATAAAATTCAGATCAGAAATAAATGAAGGAAATGATAGCACAGATCAATAAAACTAAAAGCTGGTTCTTTGAGAAGGTAAACAAAATTGATAAACCATTAGCCAGACTCATCAAGAAAAAAAGGGAGAAGACTCAAATCAATAGAATTAGGAATGAAAAAGAAGTAACAACTGACACTGCAGAAATACAAAAGATCATGAGAGATTACTACAAGCAACTCTATGCCAATAAAATGGACAACCTGGAAGAAATGGACAAATTCTTAGAAAAGGACAACCATCCAAGACTGAACCAGGAAGAAATACAAAATATGAACAGACCAATCACAAGCACTGAAACCAAGACTGTGATTAAAAATGTTCCAACAAACAAAAGCCCAGGACCAGATAGCTTCACAGGCGAATTCTATCAAACATTGAGAGAAGAGCTAACACCTATCCTTCTGAAACTCTTCCAAACTACAGTAGAGAGAGGAACACTCCCAAACTCATTCTGCGAGGCCATCCTCACCCTGATATCAAAACCAGACAAAGATGTCACAAGGAAAGAAAACTACAGGCCAATATCACTGATGAACATAGATGCAAAAAGCCTCAAGAAAATACTAGCAAACAGAATCCAACAGCACATTAAACGGATCATACACGATGATCAAGTGGGGTTTATCCCAGAAATTAATGGATTCTTCAATATATGCAAATCAAACAATGTGATACACCATATTAACAAATTGAAGGAGAAAAACCATATGATCATCTCAATATATGCAAGAAAGCTTTTGACAAAATTCAACACCCATTTATGATAGAAACCCTGAAGAAAGTAGGCATGGGGGTAATTTTCCTCAACATAATAAAGGCCATATATGACAAACCCAGAGCCAACATTGTCCTCAATGGTGAAAATCTGAAAGTATTTCCACTAAGATCAGGAACAAAACAAGGTTGCCCACTCTCACCACTTTTTTTTTTTTTTTTTTGTGGTATGCGGGCTTCTCACTGTTGTGGCCTCTCCCGTTGCGGAGCACAGGCTCCGGACGCACAGGCTCAGTGGCCATGGCTCACGGGCCCAGCCACTCCATGGCTTGTGGGATCTTCCCGGACCGGGGCATGAACCCGTGTCCCCTGCATCGGCAGACGGACTCTCAACCACTGCGCCACCAGGGAAGCCCTCTCACCACTCTTATTCAACACAGTTTTGGAAGTTTTAGCCACAGCAATCAGAGAAGAAAAGGAAATAAAAGGAATCCAAATCAGAAAAGAAGAAGTAAAGCTGTCACTATTTGCAGATGACATGATATTATACATAGAGAATCCTAAACATGCTACCAGAAAACTACTAGAGCTAGTCAATGAATTTGGTAAAGTAGCAGGATACAAAATTAATGCACAGAAATCTCTGGCATTCCTATACACTAAGGATGAAAAATCTGAAAGTGAAATCAAGAAAACACTCCCGTTTACCATTGCAACAAAAAGAATAAAATATCTAGGAATAAGCCTACCTAAGGAGAAAAAAGACCAGAGTGCAGAAAATTATAAGACACTGATGAAAGAACTTAAAGATGATACAAATAGATGGAGAGATATACCATGTTCTTGGATCGGAAGAATCAAAATTGTGAAAATGAATCTACTACCAAAGCAATCTACAGAGTCAATGCAATCTCTATCAAACTACCACTGGCATTTTTCACAGAACTAGTACAAAATATTTTACAATTTGTATGGAAACACAACAAACCCCAATAACCAAAGCAATCTTGAGAATGAAAAACGGAGCTGGAGGAGTCAGGCTCCCTGACTTCAGACAATACTGCAAAGCTACAGTAATCAAGACAGTATGGTACTGGCACAAAAACAGAAATATAGATCAATGGAACAAGATAGAAAGCCCAGAGATAAATCCACGCACATATGGTCACCTTATCTTTGATAAACGAGGCAGGGATGTACAGTGGAGAAAGGACAGCCTCTTCAATAAGTGGTGCTGGGAAAACTGGACAGCTACATGTAAAAGTATGAGATGAGATCACTCCCTAACACCATACACAAAAATAAGCTCAAAATGGATTAGAGAGCTAAATGTAAGGCCAGAAACTATCAAACTCTTAGAGGAAAACATAGGCAGGACACTCTATGACATAAATCACAGCAAGGTCCTTTTTGACTCACCTCCTAGAGAAATGGAAATAAAAACAAAAATAAACAAATGGGACCTAATGAAACTTCAAAGCTTTTGCACAGCAAAGGAAACCATAAACAAGAACAAAAGACAATCCTCAGAATGGGAGAAAATATTTGCGAATGAAGCAACTGACAAAGGATTAATCTCCAAAATTTATAAGCAGCTCATGCAGCTTAATAACAAAAAAACAAACAACCCAATCCAAAAATGGGCAGAAGACATAAATAGACATTTCTCTAAAGAAGATATACAGACTGCCAACAAATTCATGAAAGAATGCACAACATCACTAATCATTAGTGAAATGCAAAGCAAAACTCCAGTGAGATATCATCTCACACCAGTCAGAATGGCCATCATCAAAAAATCTAGAAACAATAAATGCTAGAGAGGGTGTGGAGAAAAAGGAACCCTCTTACACTGTTGGTGGGATTGTAAATTGATACAGCCACCGTGGAGAACAGTATGGAGGTTCCTTAAAATACTGCAAATAGAACTACCATATGACCCAGCAATCCCACTACTGGGCATATACCCTGAGAAAACCATAATTCTAAAAGAGTCATGTACCAAAGTGTTCATTGCAGCTCTATTTACAATAGCAAGGAGATGGAAACAACCTAAGTGTCCATCATCAGATGAGTGGATAAAGAAGATGTGGCTCATATATACAATGGAATATTACTCAGCCATAAAAAGAAACGAAATTGAGCTATTTGTAATGAGGTGGATAGACCTAGAATCTGTCATACAGAGTGAAGTAAGTCAGAAAGAGAGACAAATACCATATGCTAACACATATATATGGAATTTAAGAAAAAAAATGTCATGAAGAACCTAGGGGTAAAACTGGAATAAAGACACACACTTACTAGAGAATGGACTTGAGGATATGGGGAGGGGGAAGGTAAACTGTGACAAAGCGAGAGAGAGGCATGGACATATATACACTACCAAACGTAAGGTAGATAGCTAGTGGGAAGCAGCCGCAAAGCACAGGGAGATCAGCTCAGTGCTTTGTGACCACCTGGAGGGGTGGGATGCGGAGGGAGGGAGGGAGGGAGACGCAAGCGGGAAGAGATATAGGAACATATGTATATATATATATATAACTGAATCATTTTGTTGTGAAGCAGAAACTAACACACCATTGTAAAGCAATTACACTCCAATAAAGATGTTAAAAAAAAAAGTCTAAGTAGACCCAAAGTATTAGGAAAAACATGTAGAACCCAGGCCCAAACAAGAGCATACATCACTTAGAAAACCCAAAGGTCAGAATCAACACTAATGAAGAAGCTCACCCACTTCCTGCCTCTGAGAATTGTCTCTCCCAAACCTAATAGAGACAAGTAGACAAGTTGTACCAGCCTTAATAATGACCCTAACGTCTAGAAAATGCTAACTTGGATTCAAACAAAATCATTCTTTAGGAAATTTAAACATTCCCTCTTGTTCTGCATTTTCTTATTCACAGAAATTATGTGCAAGGGAAGTTGTCCATTTTTTTCTTCAGATCTGAAGATTCTCTTCAGATCTCTTCACACCTTCACCAGTGTGCTATCTGGGTTGCTCAACTTTTATAAGAATTATGATCCTCACAGCTGTTCAAGTATGTTACTAACCAGCATAGTCCAACAATGGAGAATGTGGGCTGCTTAGTTCGAGTCTTAGCTCTGTCACTCCCGAGCCGTATGATCCTAAGCAAGTTATTTTTCCTCTTTGTTCCTCTGCTTGCTTATGGTTTAAAAGAGGATGACATAAAGATATTATAAGTATTTAATGACATTATGTTTGAAACATGCTTAAAACAGTGCCTCGCATGTAATGAGTCCTAAATAATATTTGTTAAAAAACAAAAACCTAAAATCAAACATTCAGGTAGATTCTTATTTTAAGAATTTACAGAATGGATCACAGCTAACTGCTGAACAATCATCAAGAGGAAGATACTGGAGCTCACCAAAAAAGATACCTCACATCCAAAGACAAAGGAGAAACCACAATGAGACAGTAGGAGGGGCGCAATCACAATAAAATCAAATCCCATAACTGCTGGGTGAGTGACTCACAAACTGGAGAACACTGATACCACAGAAGGCCACGCACTGGATGAAGGTTCTGAGCCCCACGTCAGGCTTCCCAACCTGGGGGTTCTAGCAACGGGAGGAGGAATTCCTAGACAATCAGACTTTGAAGCCTAGTGGGATTTGATTACAGTACTTAGACAGGACTGGGGGACACAGAGACTCCACTCTTGGAGGGCACACGCAAAAGAGTGTGCTTATCAGGATCCAGGGGAAGGAGCACTGACTTGATAGGAGACTGAACAAGACCTACCTGTTTGTGTTGGAGGGTCTCCTGCAGAGGTGGGGCGTGGCTGTGGCTCACTGAGAGGACAAGGACACTGGCAGAAGAAGTACTGGGAAGTACTCCTTGGTGTGAGCCTTCCCAGAGGCCGCCATTAACCCCACCAAAGAGCCCACGTAGGCTCCAGTGTTGGATAGACTCAGGCCAAACAATCAACAGAAAAGGAACCCAGCCCCACCATCAGGAGACAAACAGATTAATGTTTTACTGAGCTCTGCCCACCACCAGTCCCTCCCACCAGGAAACTTGCACAATCCACTTAGATAGCCTCATCCACCAGAGGGCAGACAGCAGAAGAAAGTACAATCCTGCAGCCTGTGGAACAAAAACCACATTCACAGAAAGATAGACAAAATGAAAGGGCAGAGGGCTATGTACCAGATGAAGGAACAAGATAAAACTCCAGAAAAACAACTAAATGAAGTGGAGATAGGAAACCTTCCAGAAAAAGAATTCAGAGTAATGATGGTGAAGATGATCCAAGACCTTGGAAAAAGAATGAAGGCAAAGATCGAGAACATGCAAGAAATGTTTAACAAAGACCTAGAAGAATTAAAGAACAAACAAACAGAGTTATTCAGTTATTATATTGTTATTCAGTTATTGTATTGTATTGTTCATCAATACAATACAATACAATACAATACAATACAATACAATACAATACAATAACTGAAATGAAAAATATGCTAGAAGGAATCAATAGCAGAATAACTGAGGCAGAAGAATGGATAAGTGACCTGGAACACAGAATGGTGGAATTCCCTGCCATTGGACAGAATAAAGAATAAAGAATGAAAAGAAATTAAGACAGCCTAAGAGACCTCTGGGACAACATTAAACACAGCAACATTCGCATTCTAGGGGTCCCAGAAAGAGAAGAGAGAGAGAAAGGACCAGAGAAAATATTTGAAGAGATTAGAGTCAAAAACTTCCCTAACATGGGAAAGGAAATAGCCACCGAAGTCCAGGAAGCACAGAGAGTCCCATACAGGATAAACCCAAGGAGAAACATGATGAGATACATAGAAATCAAACTGACAAAAATAGAGACAAAGAAAAATTATTGAAACCAGCAAGGGAAAAATGACAAATAACATAAAAGGGAATGCCCATAAGGTTAACAGCTGATTTCTCAGCAGAAACTCTACAAGCCACAAGGGGGTGGCATGATATATTTAAAGTGATGAAAGGGAAGAACCTACAACAAAGATTACTCTACACAGCAAGTATCTCACTCAGATTCGAGGGAGAAATCAAAAGCTTTACAGACAAGCAAAAGCTAAGAGAATTCAGCACAACCAAACCAGCTCTACAACAAATGCTAAAGGAACTTCTCTAACTGGGAAACACAAGAGAAGAAAATGACCTATGAAAACTAACCTAAAACAATTAAGAAAATGGTAATAGGAACATACATATCAATAATCACCTTAAATGTGAATGGATTAAATGCTCTAACCAAAAGACACAGGCTCTGTGAATGGATACAAAGACAAGACCCAAATATATACTGTCTACAAGAGACCCACTTCAGACCTAGGGACACAAACAGACTGAAAGTGATGGGATGCAAAAAGATATTCCATGCAAATGGAAATCAAAAGAAAGCTGGAGTAACTATACTCATATCAGATAAAATAGGCATTAAAATAAAGAATGTTGCAAGAGACAAGGAAGGGCACTACATAATGATCTAGGGATCAATCCAAGAAGATATAACAACTATAAATATATATGCACCCAACATAGGAGTACCTCAATACATAAGGCAACTGCTAACAGCTATAAAGGAGGAAATCAACAATAACACAATAATAGTGGGGGACTTTAACACCTCACCTACACCAATGGACAGATCAGCCAAACAGAAAATTAAAAAGGAAACACAAGCTTTAAATGACACAATAGACCAGATAGATTTAATTGATATTTATAGGACATTCCATCCAAAAAAAAGCAGATTACACTTTCTTCTCAAGTACGCATGGAATATTCTCCAGGATAGATCACATCTTGGGTCACAAATCAGGTCTCAGTAAATTTAAGAAAATTGAAATCATATCAAGCTTCTACTCTGACCACAACGCTATGGATTAGAAATCAATTACAGGGAAAAAACCGTAAAAAGCAGAAACACGTGGAGGCTAAACAATACATTACTAAATAACCAAGAGATCACTAAAGATATGAAAGGGGAAATCAAAATATACCAAGAAACAAATGACAATGAAAACACGATGATCGAAAACCTATGGGATGCAGCAAAAGCAGTTCTAAGTGGGAAGTTTATAGCAATACAAGCCTACCTCAAGAAACAAGAAAAATCTCAAATAAACAATCTAACATTACACCTAAAGGACCTAGAGAAAGAAGAACAAACAAAACCCAAAGTTAGCAGAAGGAAAGGAATCATAAAGATCAGAACCGAAAAAAATGAAATAGAAACAAAGAAAACAATAGCAAAGATCAATAAAAGTAAAAGCTGGTTCTTTGAGAAGATAAATAAAATTGATAAACCATTAGCCAGACTCATCAAGAAAAAGAGGGAGGGGACTCAAATCAATAAAATTAGAAATAAAAAAGGAGAAGTTACAATAGACACTGCAGAAATACGAAGTATCCTAAGAGACTACTACAAACAACTCTATGCCAATAAAATGGACAACCTGGAAGTAATGGACAACTTCTTAGAAAGGTAACACCTTCCAAGACTGAACCAGGAAGAAATCAAAATATGAACAGACCAATCACAAGTAATGAAATTAAAACTGTGATTAAAAAATCTTCCAAGAAGCAAAAGTTCAGGATCAGATGGCTTCACAGGTGAATTTTGTCAAACACTTAGAGAAGAGCTATCACCCAACCTTCACAAACTCTTCCAAAAAACTGTAGAGGAAGGAATACTTCCAAACTCATTCTATGAGGCCATCATCACCCTGATAACAAAACCAGACAAAGATACTACAAAAAAAGAAAATTACAGACCAGTATCACTGATGAATATAGATGCAAAAATCCTCAACAAAATACTAGCAAACAGAATCTAACAACACATTTAAAGGATCGTAAACCATGATCAAGTGGGATTTATCCCAGGGATGCAAGGATTCTTTAATATTTGCAAATCAATCAATGTGATACCACATATTAACAAATTGAAGAAGAAAAACCATATGATCATCTCAATAGATGCAGAAAAAGCTTTTGAAAAAATTCAACACCCATTTATGATAAAAACTCTCCAGAAAGTGGGCATAGAGGGAACCTACTTCAACATAATAAAGGGCATATACAACAAACCCACAGCGAACATCATTCTCAATGGTGAAAAACTGAAAGCATTTCCTCTAAGATCATGAACAAGACAAGGATATCCACTCTCACCATTGTTATTCAACATAGTTTTGGAAGTCCTTGTCATGGCAATGAGAGAAAAAAAAGAAATAAAATGTATACAAATTGGAAAAGAAGAATGAAGTATGTTACTGTTTGTAGATGACATGATACTATACATAGAGAATCCTAAAGATGCCACCAGTAAACTACTAGAGCTAATCAATGAATTTGGTAAAGTTGCAGGATACAAAAATAATGCACAGAAATCTGTTGCATTCCTATACACTAGTGATGAAAAATCTGAAAGAGAAATTAAGGAAACACTCCCATTTACCATTGCAACAAAAAGAATAAAATACCTAGGAATAAACCTACCTAGGGAGACAAAAGACCTGTATGCAGAAAACTATAAGACACTGCTGAAAGAAATTAAAGATGATACAAACAGATGGAGAGATATACCATGTTCTTGGATTGGAAGAATCAATATTGTGAAAATGACTATAATACCCAAAGCAATCTACAGATTAATGCAATCCCTATCAAACTACCAATGACACTTTTTACAGGGCTGGAAAAAAAAATCTCAAAATGTGTATGGAGACAAAAAAGACCCCAAATAGCCAAGGGAGTCTTGAGGGAAAAAAGCGGAGCTGGAGGAATGAGACTCCCTGACTTCAGACTATACTACAAAGCTACAGTAATCAAGATAATGTGGGACTGGCACAAAAACAGATAATAGGTGAATGGAACAGGGTAGAAAGCCCAGAGATAAACCCACACACCTATGGTCAACTAATCTATGACAAAGGAGGCAAGGATATAAAATGGAGAAAAGACAGTCTCTTCCATAAGTGTTGCTGGGAAAACTGGACAGCTACATGTAAAAGAATGAAATTAGAACATTCTCTAACACCGTGCACAAAAATAAACTCAAAATGGATTTGAGACCTAAATGTAAGACCAGACACTATAAAACTCTTAGAGGAAAACATAGGAAGAACACTCTTTGACATAAATCACAGCAAGATCTTTTTTTGATCCACCTCCTAGAGTATTGGAAGTAAAAACAAAAGTAAACAAGTAGGACCTAATGAAACTTATAAGCTTTTTCAAAGGAAAGGAAACTACAAACAAGACGAAAAGACAACCCTCAGAATGGGAGAAAATATTTGCAAATGTAACAATGCATAAAGGATTAAACTCCAAAATATATAAACAGCTCATGCAGCTCAAACAACCCAATCCAAAAATGGATATACAGCTCAAACAAACAACCCAATCCAAAAATGGGCAGAAGACCTAAATAGACTTTTCTCCAAAGAAGACATACAGATGGCCAAGAAACACATGAAAAGCTGCTCAACATCACCAATTATTACAGAAATTCAAGTCAAAACTACCTTGAGGTATCACCTCACAACAGTTAGAATGGGCATCATCAGAAAATCTACAAAGAACAAATGCTGGAGAGGGTGTGGAGAAAAGGGAACCCTCTTGCACTGTTGGTAGGAATGTAAACTGATATGGTCACTATGGAGAACAGTATGGAGTTTCCTTAAAAACTAAAAGTAGAATGACCATATGACCCAGCAATCCCACTACTGGGTATATACCCAGAGAAAACTATAATTCAAAAAGACACATGCACCCCAATGTTCATTGCAGCACTATGTACAATAGCCAGGTCATGGAAAGAACCTAAATGCCCATTGACAGGTGAATGGATAAAGAAGAAGTGGTACATGTATACAATGGAATATTACTCAATCATAAAAAGGAATGAAATTGAGTCATTTGTAGAGATGTGGATGAATCTAGAGACTGTCATACAGAGTCAAGTAAGTCAGAAAGAGAAAAACAAATATCCTATATTAACGCATATATGAGGAACCTGGAAAAATTGTACAGATGAACTGCGACATTTGCAGGGCAGAAATAGAGACACAGATGTAGAGAACAAATGTATGGACACCAAGAGGAGAAGTCGTTGGGGCGGTGATGGTGGTGGTGTGATGAATTTGGAGATTGGGATTGACATATATACACTAATATGTATAAAATGGATAACTAATAAGAACCTGCTGTATAAAAAGATAAATAAAATGAAATTCAAAAATTAAAAAAAAGAATTTACAGAATGATCTTTTCTGTCCCCTTTTCTTCCTTGAAAAAACGTTTTATTTTAAGATGGCCCCTAAAATAGAAATACTCCAATAATGAAAATGGAGATTTATTATTACAGAAATCATGGCAGAATCATTTCTGAAGACTAGAGGGAAAAAAAACATGCAGGTTTTTCCTCTTCAAAAAAAAATATATAAAGGGAAGTGTTTCTCTGCTACCTGAACCAAGAAGGCAGTTATTGCAATTTTAACAAAAAGATTTAGTGTTGTGGGCTCTAAGACTGCATAACTGCCAACTTATGGTAGTTACTGTCCTAGTTCACAGACAAAATTAAAAGTCATCTACTCACACATTTAAAATATCACCCTGTTACATGATGCTTTAATTCTATATTTTCTTGTATGTTTTATGTAACTTTTTACACTGTAAATTAATGAAAAGATAGGGAGGGTGCGAGGAAGATGCAAGAGGGAGGGGATATGGGGATATATATGTATGTATAGTTGATACACTTTGTTATACAGCAGCAACTAACACACCATTGTAAAGCAATTATACTCCAATAAAGATGTTTTAAATAATAATAAATTAATAAAAAGATATGTCCAGATAATAGACATTTTCAGTTTTCTTTAGGTAATTAACTTGCAGTAGAGTAATGTGAAGCCAGATGTTTAAGACAAGTCGAAGAAAAAGGATAGAAGAAAAAAAGTTTAACCCAAACATCCCCATTGGAGTGAGCCATTATACTGGTGGTCATTTCCAGACGTGTCAACTAAGGGTTATGCAACTAAGAGAGAGGTACTTAATAAATATCATTTTAGGAATATCCACACTTTGAAGAAATTTTGGAAGCGTTTTCTTCCTGTACCTAGTGAAACACTGATATTTTAATGTAGAATTGTTAGGAAAACATTTACTGTTGAGGTCAGTTATATCGAGTTGGTGTGAAATAACTAAAGTGCTTCCATGAGAACATCCTTTACACCATCCATGTCTCACCCACAGACGTATAACATGGTAGATTCGGAACTACATTCACCTCTGGGAAGGGAAGTAGATGAATTAACTCTAGAAAGACCATAAATACATATATATACATATATATATATATATATATGTGTGTGTGTGTGTGTGTGTGTGTGTGTGTGTGTGTGTGTATATAAATATATATATGTGTGTGTGTATATATATGTATATATATATATACAGAACTACATTGTGGGATGTGCTCACCAATCTTCCTTCCTTCCAGTGCTCATGTCCTTTCATCTTCCCAGTTGGTTCATTCAGAGACATCATTTTACTACTTTGTACTGTATTGTGGTTTTGTGTCTGAAAGAGGTGAAACTTGAACTCAAAGAAAGAAAGAGTAGTTTGTTGGTGGTTGATGGGGGTTGGGGAGAGGGCGAGGGAAATGGAGACATTAGGCAAAGTGTACAAATTTTCAATTATAAGATGAATAAATTCTGGGGATCCCATGTAGCTCATGGTATTACAGTTAATGATACTGTATTTATGCTTGAAAACTGCTAAGAGAGCAGATCTTAAATGTTGTCACCACACGCACAAGGCAATCAGGTGAGGTGATGGATATGTTAATCAACCTTATGTGGTAATCACTTCACAGTATATACTCACATCAAATCAAAACATTATACACCTTAAATTTACACAATGTTACATGTCAACTAAATCTCAATAAAGCCAAAAAAATAAAATTAAAAAGGTGAGATACTTTTCAGTATAACTATAACAAAGAAAAATTAATCACATTTCACAGAATTTCAAAAATGATAAAAACAGGCATCATGCTTTACACTAAGGACAGTATAACAAGGATGATCCTTGTGACTCTCTATGTAGTAGTAAACAATTGAAAACAAATACCCATTAAAAGGGGAATAGATAAAGATATTGCATTAAAATTAAATAATATAATATGCAACACGTAAATGAAATACATGTATTTATATATGCTTATGTATGATTTACATGCATCAACATGAAGAGATCTCAAAAATATAATGCCCATTGAAAAATATAGTTGCAAAATGACACATACAGTATGGTAGAATGTATGTAAAACTAAAAAGAAAAATTAAACTCATGTATTATTTATTAATAAATTATGAATTTATCTAGAAAAAATATAAAAGCATGGACTAGAAAGATACACAACAAACTCATTATAATGGTTGCCCCTGCATAAGGAAAAGTGAAAACTTTATGTTTAATGCCCTAATTATTTTATTTAAACATGAAAGTGACTAGATATTAACATTTGTTAAACCTGGGTAGTGTGCATGTGCATTTATTTCACTATTTGCTGTCGTTTTCTACTTTTTCTAAACTTCTAGAGTTAAAAACAAAAGCAATCATCCATTTAATGATTTCTTTTCAGTTTTATTGTGGTATAATTGACAAAAATTGTGTAGATTTAAGGCACACAACTTGATGTTTTGATGTATACATACATCATGAAATGATCACTACAATCAAGCTAATTAACATATCCATCATTTTACATAGGTACCCTTCATTTTGTTTTGTTTTGTTTTTACTGCATAAATGTCACTTCAGAATTGTCACTGATTAGATTTAACAACTTTAATTTGAAGAATACATATCTGGTCAGCCTTGGGAGTTGCAGCTCACACTTGTCAGGGAAGATGTAATCAGTGATTCTGTTATTTCACAAAAAAATCACTGAACACTAGAGATAGGGTTTGGAAAGTGGGGACGATTTGCCTCAAAATAATTTTCTTCCTGTCAAAAATGTGCAACAGCACTATTTTCAAAGAGAATGATATTTTTGCATATTAAGACCAAGCTTAAAGTTATACCAACCTTTATCTTTAAATGATGAAAATGCTGTATCTTAGATTTGGCTATGCCCTTTTCTCACCCCTTCTGGTGAACTCTCAGGCAGATATGGTAGTATCTAATATTTAGCCTCCATTCAGAAGTGACCATCCAGCTCACATTCCATTGATCACAGAAAGTCATGTGGCCCCAAGGCAATGGAATGAGGAAGTGCCCATCACACACAGGGCAGAAGACAAGAAAAAATTGTGAACAAATACTGTGATGACTACACCAGTATTCATTACATTGGGATGCATCTGCATCAGTTTGTGTATCAAGAAGTGTAGGGTACAAGGCAGGAGAAATTTCACAATCTCATTCTCTGCAATGCAAAACAGAGATAATAAGTACACCATTGAGCTTGGACAATTACCTTCTTTTTTGGTTGACAATTGTGCTTCAGAGAGGTTCAGTAACTTTCTTTTTTTTATTATTTTTTACATCTTTATTGGAGTATAATTGTTTACAATCGTGTTTTAGTTTCTGCTTTATAACAAAGTGAATCAGTTATAAATATACATATACATATATTCCCATACCTCTTCCCTCTTGCATCTCCCTCCCTCCCACCCTCCCTATCCCACCCCTCCAGTAGGTCACAAAGCACGAGCTGATCTCCCTGTGCAATGAGGCTTCTTCCCACTAGCTATCTACCGTAGGTTTGGTAGTGTATATATGTCCATGCCTCTCTCTCACTTTCTCACAGCTTACCCATCCCCCTCTCCATATCCTCAAGTCCATTCTCGAGTAGGTCTGTGTCTTTATTCCTGTCTTACCCCGAGGTTCTTCATGACATTTTTTTTCTTAAATTCCATATATATGTGTTAGCATACGGTATTTGTCTTTCTCTTTCTGACTTACTTAACTCTGAATGTCAGACTCTAGGTCTATCCACCTCATTACAAATAGCTCAATTTTGTTTCTTTTTATGGCTGAGTAATACTCCATTGTATATATGTGCCACATCTTCTTTATCCATTCATCCAATGATGGACACTTAAGTTGTTTCTATCTCTGGGTTATTGTAAATAGAGCTGCAATGAATATTCTGGTATATGACTCTTTTTGAATTATGGTTTTCTCAGGGTATATGCCCAGTAGTGGGATTGCTGGGTCATATGGTAGTTCTATTTGTTGTTTTTTAAGGAACTTCCATACTGTTCTCCACAGTGGCTGTATCAATTTACATTCCCACCAACAGTGCAAGAGGGTTCCCTTTTCTCCACACCCTCTCCAGCATTTATTCTTTCTAGATTTTTTGATGATGTTCATTCTGACTGGTGTGAGATGATATTTCATTGTAGTTTTGATTTGCATTTCTCTAATGATTAATGATGTTGAGCATTCTTTCATGTGTTTGTTGGCAATCTGTATATCTTCTTTGGAGAAATGTCTATTTATGTCTTCTGCCCATTTTTGGATTGGGTTGTTTGTTTTTTTCTTATTGAGCTGCATGAGCTGCTTATAAATTTTGGAGATTAATCCTTTGTCAGTTGCTTCATTTGCAAATATTTTGTCCCATTCTGAAGATTGTCTTTTGGTCTTGTTTATGGTTTCCTTTGCTGTGCAAAAGCTTTGTAGTTTCATTAGGTCTCATTTGTTTATTTTTGTCTTTATTTCCATTTCTCTAGGAGGTGGGTCAAAAAGGATCTTGCTGTCATTTATGTAATAGAGTGTTCTGCCTATGTTTTCTTTAAAGAGTTTGATAGTTTCTGGCCTTACATTTAGCTCTTTAATCCATTTTGAGCTTATTTTTGTGTATGGTGTTAGGGAGTGATCTCATCTCATATTTTAAATGTAGCTGTCCACTTTTCCCAGCACCACTTATTGAAGAGGCTGTCCTTTCTCCACTGTACATCCCTGCCTCATTTATCAAAGATAAGGTGACCATATGTGCGTGGGTTTATCTCTGGGCTTTCTATCCTGCTCCATTGGTCTATATTTCTGTTTTTGTGCCAGTACCATACTCTTTTGATTACTGTAGCTTTGTAGTATAGTCTGAAGTCAGGGAGCCTGATTCCTCCAGCTCCATTTTTCATTCTCAAGATTGCTTTGGCTATTCTGGGTCTTTTGTGTTTCCATACAAATTGTGAAATGTTTTGTTCTAGTTCTGTGAAAAATGCCAGTGGTAGTTTGCTAGGGATTGCACTGAATCTGTAGATTGCTTTGGGTAGTAGAGTCATTTACACAATGTTGGTCTTCCAATCCAAGAACATGGTATATTTCTCCATCTATTTGTATCATCTTTAATTTCTTTCATCAGTGTCTTATAATTTTCTGCATACAGGTCTTCTGTCTCCTTAGGTAGGTTTATTCCTAGATATTTTATTCTTTTTCTTGCAATGGTAAATGGGAGTGTTTTCTTGATTTCACTTTCAGATTTTTCATCCTTAGTGTATAGGAATGCCAAAGATTTCTGTGCATCAATTTTGTAACCTGCTACTTTACCAAATTCATTGATTAGCTCTAGTAGTTTTCTGGTAGCATCTTTAGGATTCTCTATGTATAATATCATGTCATCTGCAAACAGTTAACCTTCATTTCTTCTTTTCCGATTTGGATTCTTTATTTATTTTTCTTTTCTGATTGCTGTGGCTAAAACTTCCAAAACTATGTTGAATAAGAGTGGGAAACCTTGTCTTGCTTCTGATCATAGTGGAAATGCTTTCAGTTTTTCACCATTGAGGACAATGTTGGCTGTGGGTTTGTCCTATATGGGCTTTATTATATCCAGAATAGTTCCCTCCACACCTACTTTCTGCTGAGTTTTTATTATAAATGGGTGTTGAATTTTGTCAAAAGCTTTCTCTGCATCTATTGAGATGATCATATGGTTTTTCTCCTTCAATTTGTTAATATGGTGTATCACGTTGATTGATTTGTGTATATTAAAGAATCCTTGCATTCCTGGCATAAACCCACTTGATCATGGTGTATGATCCATTTAATGTGCTGTTGAATTCTGTTCACTAGTATTTTCTTGAGGATTTTAGCATCTATGTTCATCAGTGATATTGGCCTGTAGTTTTCTTTCTTTCTGACGTCCTTGTCTGGTTTTGGTATCAGGCTGATTGTGGCCTCGTAGAGTGAGTTTGGGAGTGTTCCTCCCTCTGCTATATTTTGGAAGAGTTTCAGAAGGATAGGTGTTAGCTCTTCTCTAAATGTTTGATAGAGTTCACCTGTGAAGCCATGTGTTGCTGGGCTTTTCTTTGTTCGAAGAATTTTAATCACAGTTTCAATTTCAGTGTTTGTGATTGGTCTGTTCATATTTTCTATTTCTTCCTGATTCAGTCTTGGCATGTTGTGCATTTCTAAGATTTTTTCAATTTCTTCCAGGTTGTCCATTTTATTGGCATAGAGTTGCTTGTAGTAATCTCTCATGATCTTTTGTATTTCTGCAGTGTCAGTTGTTACTTCTCCTTTTTCATTTCTAATTCTATTGATTTCAGTCTTCTCCCTTATTTTCTTGATGAGTCTGGCTAATGGTTTATCAATTTTGTTTATCTTCTCAAAGAACCAGTTTTTAGTTTTATTGATCTTTGCTATTGTTTCCTTCATTTCTTTTTCATTTATTTCTGATCTGATTTTATGATTTCTTTCCTTCTGCTAACTTTGGGTTTTTTTGTTCTACTTTCTCTAATTGCTTGAGGTGCAAGGTTAGGTTGTTTATTCGAGATGTTTCCTGTTTCTTAAAGTAGGATTGTATTGCTATAAACTTCCCTCTTAGAACTGCCTTTGCTGCATCCCATAGATTTTGGGTCATCGTGTCTCCATTGTCATTTGTTTCTAGGTATTTTTTAATTTCCTCTTTGATTTCTTCAGTGATCACTTCGTTATTAAGTAGTGTATTGTTTAACCTCCATGTGTTTGTATTTTTTACAGATCTTTTCCTGTAATTGGTATCTAGTCTCATAGCATTGTGGTCGGAAAAGATACTTGATAAATTTCAATTTTCTTAAATTTACCAAGGCTTGGTTTGTGACCCAAGATATGATCTATCCTGGAGAATGTTCCATGAGCACTAGAGAAAAATGTGTATTCTGTTGTTTTTGGATGGAATGTCCTATAAATATCAATTAAGTCCATCTTGTTTAATGTATCATTTAAAGCTTGTGTTTCCTTATTTATTTTCATTTTGGATGATCTGTCCATTGGTGAAAGTGAGTTGTTAAAGTCCCCTACTATGAATGTGTTACTGTTGATTTCCCTTTTTATGGCTGTTAGTATTTGCCTTATGTATTGAGGTGCTCCTATGTTGGGTGCATAAATATTTACAATTGTTATATCTTCTTCTTGGATTGATCCTTTGATCATTATGTAGTGTCCTTCTTTGTCTCTTCTAATAGTCTTTATTTTAAAGTCTATTTTGTCTGATATGAGAATTGCTACTCCAGTTTTCTTCTGGTTTCCATTTGCATGAAATACTTTTTTCCATCTCCTTACTTTAAGTCTGTATGTGTCTCTATGTCTGAAGTGGGTCTCTTGTAGACAACATATATATGGGTCTTGTTTTTGTATCCATTCAACCAATCTGTGTCTTTTGGTGGGAGAATTTAATCCATTTACTTTTAAGGTAATTATTGATATGTATGTTCCTATTCCCATTTTCTTAACTGTTTTGGGTTTGTTATTGTAGGTTTATTCCTTCTCCTGTGTTTCTTCCCTAGAGAAGTTCCTTTAGTGTTGTTGTAAAGCTGGTTTAGTGGTGCTGAACTCTCTCAGCTTTTGCTTGTCTGTAAAGTTTTTAATTTTTCCATTAAATCTGAATGAGATGCTTGCTGGGTAGAGTAATCTTGGTTGCAGGTTTCTCTCCTTCATCACTTTAAATATGTCCTGCCAGTCCCTTCTGGCTTACAGAGTTTCTGCTGAAAGTTCAACTGTTAACCTTATGTGGATTCCCTTGTGTGTTATTTGTTGTTTTTCCCTTGTGCTTTTAATATGTTTTCTTTGTATTTAATTTTTGACAGTTTGATTAATATGTGTCCTGGCGTGTTTCTCCTTGGATTTATCCTGTATAGGACTCTCTGTGATTCCTGGACTTGATTAACTATTTCCTTTCCCGTATTAGGGAAGTTTTCAACTATAATCTCTTCAAATATGTTCTCAGTCCCTTTCCTTTTCTCTTCTTCTTCTGGAACCCCTATAATTCGAATGTTGTCCCTTAGGTCTCTGAGACTGTCCTCAGTTCTTTTCATTCTTTTCTCTTTATTCTGCTCTGCCATAGTTATTTCCACTATTTTATCTTCCAGGTTTCTTATCCGTTCTTCTGCCTCAGTTATTCTGCTATTGATCCCATCTAGAGTATTTTTAATTTCATTTATTGTGTTGTTCATCATTGTTTGTTTCATCTTTAGTTCTTCTAGGTCCTTGTTAAATGTTTCTTGCATTTTGTCTATTCTATTTCCAAGATTTTGGATCATCTTTACTATCATTATTCTGAATTCTTTTTCAGGTAGACTGCCTATTTCCTCTTCATTTGTTAGGTCTGATGGGTTTTTATCTTGCTCCTTCATCTGCTGTGTGTTTTTCTGTCTTCTCATTTTGCTTATCTTACTGTGTTTGCGGTCTCCCTTTTGCAAGCTACAGGTTCGTATTTCCCATTGTTTTTGGTGTCTGTCCTCAGTGGGTAAAGTTGGTTCAGTGGGTTGTGTAGGCTTCCTGGTGGAGGGGACTTGTGCCTGTGTTCTGGTGGATGAGGCTCGATGTTGTCTTTTTGGTGGGCAGGTCCATGTCTGGTGGTGTGTTTTGGAGTGTCTGTTGACTTATTATGATTTTAGGCAGCCTCTCTGCTAATGGGTGGGGTTGTGTTCCTGTCTTTCTAGTTTTTTGGCATTGGATGTCCAGCACTGTAGCTTGCTGTTCATTGAGTGAAGCTGGGTGCTGATATTGAGATGTAGATCTCTGGGTGATTTTCGCCATTTGATATTATGTGGAGCTAGGAGGTCTCTTGTGGACCAGTGTCCTGAAGTTGGCTCTCCCACCTTAGAGGCACAGCACTGATTCCTGGCTGCAGCACCAAGATCCTTTCATCCACTCGGCTCAGAGTAAAAAGGAGAAAATGTAGAAATAAAGAATTATTAGAAGTAGAAAGAAAGAAAGGAAGAAAGAAAGAAAGGAGGGAGAGAGGGAGGGAGGAAGGAAGGAAGGAAAAAAGAAAGAATATGAAGTTAAATAAAATAAAGTAAGATAAAATATAATAATGTTATTAAAATAAAAAATAATTATTAAGAGAAAAGAATTAAATAAAAACAAACAAAAAAACCGGACAGATGGAACCCTAGCACAAATGGTTTAAGCAAAGCTTTAGAGACAAAATCTCACACAGAAGCATACACATACACACTCACAAAAAGAGGTAAAGGGGAAAAAATCATAAATCTTGCTCTCAAAGTCCACCTCCTTAATTTGGGATGATTCGTTGTCTATTCACGTATTCCACAGTTGCAGGGTACATCAAGTTGATTGTGGAGCTTTAATTCACTGCTTCTGAGGCTGCTGGGAGAGATTTCCCTTTCTCTTCTTTGTTCTCACAGCTCCCAGGGGTTCAGCTTTGGATTTGGCCCTGACTCTGCGTGTAGGTCACTGGAGGGTGTCTCTTCTTCGCTCAGACAGGTTGGGGTTAAAGGAGCCACTGATTCGGGGGCTTTGGTTCACTCAGGCCGTGGGAATGGTTGGGCATGAAGTGTGGGGCGAGCCTGCGGCGGCAGAGGCCCACGTGACATTGCACCAGCCTGAGGCGCACCCTGCATTCTCCCGGGGTAGTTGTCCCTGGCAGTGGCGGGCTGCACAGTCTCCCCGGAATGGGGGTGTGGATTATGACCTGTGCTCACACACAGGCTTCTTGGGGTTGGCAGCAGCAGCCTTAGCGTCTCATGCCCGTCTCTGGGGTCCACGCTTTTAGCCGCAGCTTGCGCCTGTCTCTTGAGCTCCTTTAAGCAGCACTCTTAATTCCTTCTCCTCGCGCACCAGGAAACAAAGAGGGAAAGAAAAGTCTCTTGCCTCTTTGGCAGGTCCAGACTCTTCCCCGGACTCCCTCCCGGCTAGCCGTGGCGCACTAACCCCCTGCAGGCTGTGTTCACGCCACCAACCCCAGTCCTCTCCCTGCACTCCGACTGAAGCCGGAACCTCAACTCCCAGCCCTGCCCACCCCGGCGGGTGAGCAGATAAGCCTCTCGGACTGGTGAGTGCTGGTCGGCACCGATCCTCTGTGCAGGAATCTCCCCACTTTGCCCTCCACACCCCTGTTGTTGTGCTCTCTTCCACGGCTCCGTAGCTCCCCCCTCTGCCACCCACAGTCTCCGCCCGTGAAGGGGCTTCCTAGTGTGTGGAAACCTTTCCTCCTTCACAGCTCCCTCCCACTGGTGCAGGTCCCGTCCCTATCGTTTTGTCTTTGTTTATTCTTTTTTCTTTTGCCCTACCCAAGTATGTGGGGAGTTTCTTGCCTTTTGGGAGGTCTGAGGTCTTCTGCCAGCATTCAGTAGGTGTTCTGCAGGAGTTGTTCCACGTGTAGATGTACTTCTGGTGTATCTGTGGGGAGGAAGGTAATCTCTGCATCTTACTCTTCCGCCATCTTCTGTCCCAGACCAGTAACTTTCTTAAGTTCCTCAGCTAACAAGTGCAAATGGTATATCTGAACACAAGTTGGCCATCATTAAAAAGCTAAGTTATTATTACATAATAGGCATCCAAGTTCTTATTTGTAAAATGTTGTAGTTTTACAACATGATCTCTTGTAGACAATCCATTAATTTTTGTACCTAGGAGAGCTGCTACATAGCTATTTTCAGACATGGGGACTTGCTTTAGAATCTTTCAAAGTTTTGACTCAGAGCCCTAAATTCAGCTGGGACGAGGGCTCTTCCCATTGATATATTTACCACCAAGAGGTTTTTAGCAAGATTTGAAGATGTCATTTGATAAAAATCTTTGGTTAGGTCAGATGTTTAGCCCCTGCCAGTGTTGGCTGAACAGCATTACAGTATTTTAGGTAGCAGAGAAAAAAAGGATTACAAACAATCTAAACAAAAGATGTTTAAGAGAAATGTGCTTAGGTAGTAAAAAGAAAGAAGAAAACATTTGAGTGACGTGTCACTGCTCCTATATAATACCTTTGGCACATATCATCATCAAAGTTATAATGATACCATACCTAATACAACACTTATTTAAGAAAAAAATTAAAAACATAAGAATTATTTTAGATAGGAAAAGAAATCAGTCTTCAAAATGCCAACGTGTTTCTTTTCTGGGAATCTCAAATTCAAGTCGATCATGTACCTGGCCTTCTTCCTGGAAAAATATAATTACAATTGGTTTATTTAAATAAGTTTAAAAAAATAAACAAAATAAAGTGAGCTTTCAAAATTCTACTGCCAAAATAAACAGCACCCAATGGTAACATTTCAGTCATCACATTCAATTGCCCTTTCTTCCTCCCTATATTACTCTAATTTTTGGAGGGAATATTTCTTACTGTATATTTTAACCCAAACGAAACATATACTAGAGGTTTTTTAGTATCCTGGTAATAGAAGAATGAAGAAAGCAATAATAAATATCAAATGCCTTCCATGAGCTAACAATGTGCTAGATATATTATTTATCTTTCCTTCTTTAATGCTTACAAAAAACTCTAGAATAAGAAGCAAAAAGATGATCAGAGAGTTTAAACAATTTATCTCATGGCTGGGTGGAGAAATTAGGATTTAAGTCAATTTGTTTCGACAACAGAGTTGGTCCTCTTTGTTCAAGGAAGACACATCCCAAAACATGAAAAAGCCCCAAAATCCTCATTTATGATCCCTGAAATCTGAAAATTATTACTTCAGATGACTCATTATCAGAATCAAATAATGACAAATATGCTGACAAACCCACCAGTATTAATTTGAATCTTCAAATTCTCTGCAAAACACAGGGCCTTCAGGCCTCTATGAAGGCTATTTGTTTAGAGAAAGGTGAGATAATTGCCAAAGGTCACTTGATTCTTTTTTTTTTTTTTTAATATGCCTCTGGGCAAATTAGTGTTAACTTCTTAGTCTTAGGAATCAGATGGGAGAAATCAATTCATTTCATACTTTAACCTACACAAATGAGCTGTTCTTACAGCTTTCATTCATACTGTCTTTTTCCTGTCTTCTAAAATTATCAATGAATTTCAAAGGAAAAGTCCTTAAGAACACTATGTACTTTAAAGCCAATGTTGCACATGTTTGTTAATGCATGATAAGGACAGGTTGTGGTCTACGCCTTAGGTGAGGCTCCAGTCCCAAACTGAACTGATGCAGATAGAGAAGGGTTCCATCCTGGGGTTGCTCTACTCCATCATTCATTACAGAATCAAGTTTAAGTGCAGATGATAGCAGGATGCAGCAGCTGTAAAGCTGTATGTATTCAGCATCCTGTATCATCAGATCTCACACTTTCATTGCATTTGCAGCAATGATTTAATGATGGTTTAAAAAAAAAAGGAGAGAGACATAGAATGTTCAAGCTGGAGTTATCTGAGGGGTGAGTCCAACCCCTTTAATTTTATACTTATGGTCTCCATGGACCAAAAGTATTAAGTGATTCAGGCATGATTATATAGCAGCTCTTATAGAGCCATGGCTACAGCCCACTACAGCAAACTCAATAATATAGGATAAAAAATGAAATTTTCTCCTGAATCTGTGCTTCTAGAATGAATCATTTGAGCTACCATCATGTATGAGGCTAACATGCTGAGGTTAGAAGGAATATAGCTCTGTATGGGTGTGTCATATCTGTCTTAAGCCAATGATATAGATAAAGATATATGGATACATTTTCTTTTTACAAGTTCAAAGCTTTAAAAAAATATACCAATGAAACAAGTTCTAAAGCTCAAGCATAGCAGTTATAGACCTGCTTTGCATTAGCTTCTAATACACTTTCCTTTTTTTCTCTCAAAAAATCAAAGGTTCAGTTGAAAATATCCTTTAGAGGACAGTGACTCAACTAACTTTCTTCCAAATGAAATAGACTCATTAAAACTTTTGGCAATCTACTCTTATGTGTAAAGGAATGATCAATTACAAGATGAATTCATGTAAAATCATACCCAAGTTCAAGTTCTAGCTAATATTATGAGATGCTACACTTCCAGAAAGATTATAAAGGGTCAATTGATGCTCCAACCCTAGTTCATCAAACAAGAGGACTGTTCTACAGACTGGCCTGTGTTTAATCAATTAACTAGTATTTATTGCATATTTCCTGTGTTCCGTTGAGCATATAAAGGAATATGAACTGCAGCCTGTATCAACGAGGGCCCAGTCAAGAAAATAGGTAGTTTAAAAGAAGAATTTTAATATTGAGAACTAGTCCAGAGGAGGAACTAAAAGGCAAATCAGGGGAAAGTAGGGCAACCCAGAGATTAACAATAGCGGAAAACCACTACCACCACTAGAATCAGAGGATCAAATGGAGGAGGATGTTATCAAAGACCAGGAGTTGGCACCTCCAGGTACTTTCTAAAACTATTTTAAGGGCTGCCTGGCAGAAGCTGGGATCATAAAAGAGACACAATCACACAAGACATTGCCTGATGCACAGAGGGAGAGAGACAGATATCTTGATGATACCCCTACTCTCACCCTCCCGTCTACCACTAGTGTTTTAAATTATATTCAAGCCAATGGTAATGTAGCCTTTAAGAATTCTTCCCTTGAATTCCAGTTATTTATTGCTGTGCAACAAACTACACAAACACGTAGTGCTGTAAAAACACTACCATTGCATTATGTTCACAGACAGGTATAGCAGCTCTGGCTGGTCTCTGTGATGTATGGAGCCTTAGCTAGGATACTTTAAAGGCTGGGGTTGGAAGATACACTTCCAGGATAGCATCTTCATGTACATATCTGTGTCTACATTGAAACAGCTAAATAGTGAACTCAGCATGAACTGTTAATTGGAGTATCTACACGTGGTTTCGGCAGCACTTTGTCTGAGGATAGTCACACCTCTTGTATGGTATCTCATGGACCCAAGAGTGAATCTGACCAGCAAACAAGGCTGAGTCTTTCATGAATCACCATTGGAAGTGAGTTGTGGTTTTACAGCCCTGTGTTTTTTGTAGTACAGCGTCACTTCTGCCATACTCTGTAGATTGAAGCGGTCAGAGCCGAACCAGATTCACTGGAAGGAGATATGTAACCCACCTCTGAATGAGAAGAATGTAAAATAATGTGTTTCCATGTTTTAAAACAAACTCTCCTAGTAACAGAGAAAACCAAAATAAATAAAATAGAGCAAAATTCAAATAAGAATTCAAGGACTAAGAAATAATACCAGAAAACAGTACAAATGATGTACATCATCATGCACTCTGAATTACTGTCAAGTGAGTGGCGCAGATAGATGATAAAAATTTCACAAGGTCTAGAGGGATAAATCATTGAGAGGAGGTAAGCATGGCTTCCAAAAAATGTTTCCCAGTTTTCCTAAAGCCAAAGTACAGAATTCTAGAGGAATCCTTTATTTCCCTCAAACTTTAAAGAAGCTTGTCATGTACGAGTTACGTACAAACCTAGGTGAATTCTGAACTTTTGGAGTCCAGTCCTTCTGTTTATCTATCACACATGCCATTTTATCCTCAGGAGCAGCTATCTGCACTGATAGCTTGACTTCCATCCTTAATATAAAGGCACCACCAATATCTCCAGATGTGCAGGAGAAGAACACAGGGGCCTCTGTTGTTCCATCATAAAGCCCTCTTGCTTCCTCCTGGCTTATCCTCTACACTCTTAATATTGGTTCTTTCTTGTTCTTCCCTCCTGTCCTTCCTCCTCCCCTGCAATCAATTCATGCCTTGCCTGCAGACCTTTGAGTTTTGGGCTTATTTTATGCTCTTAGCCTCAAATTCCAGTGGAAGCTCTCAGCCTAAAACAGCTATTACGTATTTTGTAGGATGTGGTGAGTCCAGCAATCTTCAGTTACCACTTGTAGACCTCCAGACCTCTCTGTGGTGAGCGGGGGAGGAGCTTGGCCCTTCTCTGCCTGGGACAGATGACTAAAGCCAAGCACATGACCCAAATTAGCAAAGGAAGGAGCAGGGACACATGGAAAGAATTTCCTTCTAACAAAAGATTTTTGGGGCTTTTCTTTTATGATTCAATTCTTCTGTTGTTCAGCTAGAAGTTGGAATCATGGAAAAGGGAGAAATGGCTGGTGAGTGGATGACAAACACTTAAAAGCTGAAAACAATCACCTTTGTGTGAAGATAGAAAATCAATGCATATTCAGAGGCATTCACATAGGTTTGTCATGTAACTAATATATACGATTAAACCATCCTTGTGGTCCCTCTTCCATCTGGGTTTCTATTTTGGTTAACACAATAGCTCTCATGACTTCAAGGCTTTTATTTTATGTGTAAACAGAAGGCTCTGGTGAGTGTCCATTTGTTCTCTGTTTAACAGTCGCACAGAAGTGTAGCAATAAGCTTTACTAGGAAGCAGCCTTCCAATCAATTACACACTGAGGAAAAATGTTCAGGCCTTAAAGCCTCACTGACCACGACAGTGAATTAGGGGACAATCACATTAAGAGATTCCTTCTGATGTAATACTTGATAGGTCTCAATTGTGGGGAATGACTGTGAACTAAATTCTTGAAAAATGAGAAATGATTTCCAAAATGATAGTGTTAAAGAAACTGGACAAAGTTCAGTCTCCATTCAGTTCTTCAGAAACACACCTTCTTCACACAGTATAAAGTGAGATTCATGTGTGTAAATTCTAATTCTTTACAACTGAAGTCCTCTGCTTCTGATCCAGTAGCATTCCTACAACTCAATTCTTATGCCTTAAGACTCTGTCTGGTATCAAGGGTCTAATTTGCTGTGGCCCTCTATTCATGAGGCCAGGTGAAATAAAAGAAAAACAGTGTCATCATCTTTAACTCCTTAGTCTTGTCTTTGGATATACTTTTTCCACTTTTTCACATTTTTATTTTTATCTCACTTGCTCTTCACAGTGACAAGTACACTTATTTAAATGTTCACTCCTTTTGAATAAGAGTTTCCTTGAATAAGAGCCATCTGTTTCACTGAATCTGAGGATGCATGATGTTTTGCACCTACCCACCACCTCTAGGTAGAATATCAGAAAGCACATGCATTGCACATTGGCAGGAATCACCAATCCCTCAATGGTGGTAAGGAAGGACAGCAAACACAGCTGAAGAAATCAAATGTGCGACACTGCCCAATTAAATTCAGTAACAGAGAAGAGATGTAGCCAAACTTGGACAGAGAATTGTTAAATGTCATTAAAAAAATGATCTCAGGAGAGCTTTACATAATACATCACTTCAGGCAAGTTTATTGCAGCTAAAGAAGTTTACTCTATTTGACATTGCTGTACTGGTGCCCAAAGACAAATTAGACTCATAAACTCTGAGTGTCCTGAAAGCACATGGTCCTCTCCTTCCGCCATGGGCACACTTGACTTTTCTCTAAGATCTTGCTGTGCATATTATTGTTTGTGGACTAGTAGTAGCATCATCACCTGGTTAGAAATGCCTCATCCCAGACTTACTTATTCAACAACTTTCCCAGAAGATTCCATGATTGATGTGCACATTAATGTTGGAGAAGCTCTAGTCTAAGAGAGTCCCTCCAAAATCTGCTGTCCAGAGGTAGAGTGTAAAAAATTCCCCTCACCTGCTGATTAAAGAAAGTGTCTGCTCACCTGTGAACTGGAACAGAAAACATTACATAAACCAAGGCCTCTGTTAATAGTCACTTTGGAAATTCCCAAACTGTGAGTCAGATTAGTCCAGAAGCTGTGGTTACCAGGCAAGTTGAGGACCCAGACCACCTCAGAATGATTCCGAAAACACACTGTGTCAGAGTTTCAAAACAAAGCTGGTAATATTTTAATCCCTTCACCACAAGGACCTGTCTAATATAGCTTATCATGAGGCCGGTAACTCAGAGAAAATAATCTGGATTTTCCCTGTCCTATCAGCTTTTTAATATTGAAAAAGATAAAATAAAACAAAACTGTATCAGAACTGGTCACAAATGAGAACAGTTCAAACTGTTCAAACTGCAGGTCTGCCTCCAGCACTAATGATAATTCAAGATCATTCTATGGGTTTTAATATTGGGCTTTCCAGGTTGTTCATTTGGTGACATCACCACATACTTTGAAAATCCTTTTAAAAATTACCATAACATTTATGGAAAAAATAAACAGGCTGGGGTTTCAAGAGAAGATGGTGGAGGAGTAAGACATGAAGATCACCTTCCTCCCCACAGATACATCAGAAATATATCTACACGTGGAACAACTCCTACAGAACACCTACTGAATGCTGGCAGAAGACCTCAGACCTCCCAAAAGGCAAGAAACTCCCCATGTACCTGGGTAGGGCAAAAGAAAAAAGAATAAACAGAGATGAAAGAATAGGGAAGGGACCTGCACCAGTGGTAGGGAACTGTGAAGGAGGAAATGTTTCCACACTCTAGAAACCCCTTCACAGGCGAAGACTGCGGGTGGCGGAGGGGGGAATCTACAGAGCCACGGAGGACAGTGCAGCAACAGGGGTGCGGAGGGCAAAGCAGAGAGATTCCCGCACGGAGGATCAGTACCGACCAGCACTCACAAGCCCTAGAGACTTGTCTGCTCACCTGCCGGGGCGGGTGGAGGCTGGGAGCTGAGGCTCGGGCTTCGGTCGGATCCCAGGGAGAGAACTGGGGTTGGCTGAATGAACACAGCCTGAAGGGGGCTAGTGCACCACAGCTAGCCGGGAAGGAGTACGGGAGAATTCTGGACCTGCTGAAGAGACAAGAGACATTTTCTTCCCTTTGTTTCCTGGTGCACGAGGAGAGGGGATTAAGAGCGCTGCTTAAAAGAGCTCCAGAGATGGGCACGAGCTGCGGCTAACAGCGAGGACCCCAGAGACGGGCATGAGATGCTAAGGCTGCTGCTGTCACCACCAAGAAGCCTGTGTGCGAGCACAGGTCACTATCCACACCTCCCATCCTGGGAGCCTGTGCAGCCTGCCACTGCCAGGGTCCCGTGATCCAGGGACAAATTCCCTGGGAGAACGCAAAGCGCACCTAACGCTGCTGCAACGTCGTGCTGGCCTCTGCCCCACAGGCTCAATCCGCACCTGCACCCCTCCCTGCTCCTGGCCTGAGTGAGCCAGAACCCCCAAATCAGCTGCTCCTTTAACACCGTCCTGTCAGAGCGAAGAACAGACGCCCTCAGGCGACCTACACGCAAAGGCGGGGCCAAATCCAAAGCTGAACCCCGGGAGTTGTGTGAACAAATAAGAGAAAGGGAAATCTCTCCCAGCAGCCTCAGGAGCAGTGGAATAAAGCCCCACAATCAACTTGATGTACCTGCATCTGTGGAATACCTGAATAGACAACAAATCATCCCAAATTGAGGAGGTGGACTTTGGGAGCAAGATATATTATTTTTTCCCATTTTCCTCTTATTGTGAGTGTGCATGTGTATGCTTCTGTGTGACATTTTGTCTCTATAGCTTTGCTTTCACCATTTGTCCTAAGGTTCTGACAATCTGGGGTTTTTTTGTTTTCTTTTTACTTAAAAAAATTTTTTTTCTTAATAATTATTTTTTTATATTAATAACTTTATTTTATCCTACTTTATTTTATCCTCTTCCTTCCTTCCTTCCTTCCTTCCTTCCTTCCTTCCTTCCTTTCTTTCTTTCCTTCCTTCTATTTTTCTCCCTTTTATTCTGAGCCTTGTGGATGAAAGGCTTTTGGTGCTCCAGTCAGGAGTCAGTGTTGTGCCTCTGAGCTAGGAGAGCCAACTTCAGGACACTGGTCTACAAGAGACCTCCCAGCTACACGAAATATCAAACAGTGAAAATCTCCCAGAGATCTCCATCTCAATACCAAGACCCACCTTCATTCAACGACCAGCAAGCTACAGTGCACGACACCCTATGCCAAACAACTAGCAAGACAGGAACACAGCCCCATCCATTAGGAGAGAGGCTGCATAAAATCATAATAAGGCTACAGACAACCCAAAACACACCACCAGACATGGACCTGCCCATCAGAAAGACAAGATCCAGCCTCAACCACCAGAACACAGGCACTAGGCCCCTCTACCAGGAAGCCTACACACCACTGAACCAAGCTTCGTCACTGGGGAAAGACACCAGAAACAACAGGAACTATGGACCTGCAGCCTGCAAAAAGGAGACCCCAAACACAGTAAGATAAGCAAAATGAAAAGACAGAAAAACACACAGCAGATGAAGGAGCAAGGAAAAAACCCACCAGACCTAACAAATGAAGAGGAAATAGGCAGTCTACCTGAAAAAGAATTCAGAATAATGATAGTAAAGGTGATCCAAAATCTTGGAAATAGAATAGAGAAAATGCAAGAAACATTTTACAAGGACTTAGAAGAATTAAAGAGGAAACAAGCAACAATAAACAATATGATAAATTAAATTAAAAGTACTCTAGATGGGATGAATAGTAGAATAACAGAGGCAGAAGAACAGATAAGTGACCTGGAAGATAAAATAGTGGAAATAACTATGGCAGAGCAGAATAAAGAAAGAAGAATGAAAAGAACTGAGTACAGTCTCAGAGACCTCTGGGACAACATTAAATGTACCAACATTCGAATTATAGGGGTCCCATAAGAAGAAGAGAAAAAGAAATGGACTGAGAAAATATTTGAAGAGATTATAGTTGAAGACTTCCCTAATATGTGAAAGGAAATAGTTAATCAAGTCCAGGAAGCACAGAGAGTCCCATACAGGATAAATCCAAGGAGAAACACGCCAAGACACATATTAATCAAACTATCAAAAATTAAATACAGAGAAAATATATTAAAAGCAGCAAGGGAAAAATAACAAGTAACACACAAGTGAATCCACATAAGGTTAACAGCTGATCTTTCAGCAGAAACTCTGCAAGCCAGAGGGGACTGGCAGGACATATTTAAAGTGATGAAGGAGAAAAAACTACAACCAAGGTTACTCTACCAAGCAAGGATCTCATTCAGATTTGATGGAGAAATTAAAACCTTTACAGAGAAGCAAAAGCTGAAAGAGTTCAGCACCAAAAATCCAGCTTTACAACAAATTCTAAAGGAAATTCTCTAGGCAAGAAACACAAGAGAAGGAAAAGACCTACAATAACGAACCCAAAACAATTAAGAAAATGGGAATAGGAGCATACATATAGATAATTACCTTAAATGTAAATGGATTAAATGGTCCCACAAAACACAAGACTGGCTGAATGGATACAAAAACAAGACCCATATATATGCTGTCTACAAGAGAACCACTTCAGACCTAGGGACACATAGAGATTGAAAGTGAGGGGACCAAAAAAGATATTCCATATAAATGTGAATCAGAAGAAAGCTGGAGTAGCAATTCTCATATCAGACAAAATAGTGTTTAAAATAAAGACTATTACAAGAGACAAAGAAGGACACTACATAATGATCAAGGGATCAATCCAAGAAGAAGACATAACAATTGTAAATATTTATGCACCCAACATAGGAGCACCTCAATACATAAGGCAAATACTAACAGCCATTAAAGGGGATATCAACAGTAACACAATCATAGTAGGGAACTTTAACACCCCTCTTGCAACAATAGACAGATCATCAAAAATGAAAATAAATAAAGAAACACAAACCTTAAATGATACATTAAACAAGATGGACTTAATTGATATTTATAGGACATTCCATTCCAAAACAACAGAATACACATTTTTGTCAAGTGCTTATGGAACATTCTCCAGGATAGATCATATCCTGGGTCACATATCAAGCCTTGGTAAATTTAAGAAACTTGAAACTGTATCAAGTATCTTTTCTGACCACAACACTATGAGACTAGATATCAATTATAGGAAAATATCTGTAAAAAATACAAACACATGGAGGCCAAACAATACACTACTTAATAACGAAGTGATAACTGAAGAAATCAAAGAGGAAATAAAAAAATACCTAGAAACAAATGACAATGAAGACATGATGACCCAATATCTATGGGATGCAGCAAAAGCAGTTCTAAGAGGGAAGTTTATAGCAATGCAATCCTACCTTAAGAAACAGGAAACATCTCGAATAAACAACCTAATCTTCCACCTAAAGCAATTAGAGAAAGAAGAACAAAAAAACCCAAAGTTAGCAGAAGGAATGAAATCATAAAAATCAGATGAGAAATAAATGAAGGAAACGATAGCAAAGATCAGTAAAACTAAAAGCTGGTTCATCGAGAAGATAAACAAAATTGATAAACCATTAGCCAGGCTCATCAAGAAAAAAAGGGAGAAGACTCAAATCAATAAAATTAGAAATGAAAAAGGAGAAGCAACAACTGACATTGCAGAAATACAAAAGATCATGAGAGATTACTAGAAGCAACTCTATGACAATAAAAAGGACAACCTGGAAGAAACGGACAAATTCTTAGATATGCACAACCTGCTGAGACTGAATCAGGAGGATAAAGAAAATATGAAGAGACAAATAACAAGCACTGAAATTGAAACTGTGATTAAAAATCTTCGAACAAACAAAAGCCCAGGACCAGATGGCTTCACAGGTGAATTCTATGAAACATTTGGAGAAGAGCTAACACCTATCCTTCTCAAACTCTTCCAAAATATATCAGAGGGAGGAACACTCCCAAACTCATTCTACAAGGCCACCATCACCCTGATACCAAAACCAGACAAAGATGTCACAAAGAAAGAAAACTACAGGCCAATAACACTGATGAACACAAAGGCAAAAATTCTCAGCCAAATACTAGCAAACAGAATCCAGCAGCACATTAAAAGGATCACACACCATGATCAAGTGGGGTTTATTCCAGGAATGCCAGGATTCTTCAGTATACGCAAATCAATCAACGTGATACACCATATTAACAAATTGAAGGAGAAAAACCATATGATCATCTCAATAGATGCAGAGAAAGCTTTCGAAAAAATTCAACACCCGTTTATGATAAAAACCCTGCAGAAAGTAAGCATAAAGGAAACGTTCCTCAACATAATAAAGGCACATATGACAAACACACAGCCAACATCGTAATCAATGGTGAAAAACTGAAAGCATTTCCACTAAGTTCAGGAAGAAGACAAGGTTGCCCACTCTCACCACTCTTATTCAACAAAGTTTTGGAAGTTCTAACCACAGCAATCAGAGAAGAAAAATAAATAAAAGAATCCAAATCTGAAAGAAGAAGTACAGCTGTCATGGTTTGAAGATGACATGATCCTATACATAGAGAATCCTAAAGATGTTACCAGAAAACTATTAGAGCTAATCAATGAATTTGGTAAAGTAGCAGGATACAAAATTAATGCACAGAAATCTCTGGCATTCCTATACACTAATGATGAAAAATCTGAAAGTGAAATCAAGAAAACACTCCCATTTACCATTGCAACAAAAAGAATAAAATATCTAGGAATAAACCTACCTAAGGAGACAAAAGACCTGTATGCAGAAAATTATAAGACACTATGGAAGAAATTAAAGATGATACAAATAGATGGAGAGATATACTATGTTCTTGGATTTGGAAGAATCAACATTGCGAAAAAGACTCTGCTACCCAAAGCAATCTACAGATTCAGTGCAATCCCTATCAAACTACAACTGGAAATTTTTACAGACCTAGAACAAAAAATTTCACAATTTGTATGGAAACACAAAAGACCCCGAATAGCCAAAGTAATCTTGAGAATGAAAAATGCAGCTGGAGGAATCATGCTCCCTGACTTCAGACTATACTGCAAGCTACAGTAATCAAGACAGTATTGTACTGACAGAAAAACAGAAAGATATATCAATGGAACAGGAGAGAAAGCCCAGATATAAACCCATGTACATATGGTCACCTTATCTTTGATAAAGGAGGCAAGAATATACAGTGGAGAAAAGACAGCATCTTCAATAAATGGTGCTGGGAATACTGGACAGGTATATGTAAAAGTATGAAATTAGAACACTCCCTAACACCGTACATAAAAATAAACTTAAAATGGATTAAAGACCTAAATATAAGGTCAGATGCTATAAAACTTTTGGAGGAAAACATAGGCAGAACACTCTATGACATAAATTACAGCAAGATACTTTTTTATCCACGTCCTAGAGAACTGGAAATAAAAACAAAAATAAACAAATGGGACCTAATGAAACTTCAAAGCTTTTGTACAACAAAGGAAACCATAAACAAGACCAAAAGACAACCATCAGAATGGGAGAAAATATTTACAAATGAAGCAACTGACAAAGGGTTAATCTCCAAAAGTTATAAGCAGCTCATGCAGCTCAATAACAAAAAAAACGAACAACCCAATCCAAAAATGGGCAGAAGAAATAAATAGACATTTCTCCAAAGAAGATATACAGATTGCCAACAAACACATGAAAGAATGCTCAACATCATTAATCATTAGAGAAATGCAAATCAAAACTACAATGAGATATCATCTCACACCGGTCAGAATTGCTATCATCAAAAAATCTGGAAACAGTAAATGCTGGAGAGGGTTTGGGGAAAGGGGAACACTCTTGCACTGTTGGTGGGAATGTAAATTGATGTAGCCACTATGGACAACAGTATGGAGGTTCCTTAAAAGACTAAAAATAGAACTACCATATGATCCAGCAATCCCACTACTGGACATATACCCTGAGAAAACCATAATTCAAACAGAATCATGGGGACGAGGGGAAGATGGCAGAACAGTAAGAGGCGGAGGTAAACTTCCTCCCCAAGATACATCAAAAATACATCTAAACGTGGAACAACTCCTACAGAACACGTACTGAATGCTGGCAGAAGAACTCAGACCTCCCAAAAGGCAAGAAACTCCACACGTACTTGGGTAGGGCAAAAGAAAAAAGAATAAACAGAGACAAAAGTATAGGGACAGGACCTGCACCAGTGGGAGGGAGCTGTGAAGGAGGAAAGGTTTCCACACACTAGGAAACCCCTTCATGGGTGGAGACTGTGGGTGGCGGAGGGGGAAGATTCGGAGCCACGGAGGAGAGCACAGCAACAGGGGTGCAGAGAGCAAAGCAGAGAGATTCCTGCACAGAGGATCGGTGCCGACCAGCACTCACCAGCCCAAGAAGCTTTTCGGCTCCCCCGCCGGGGCGGGTGGGGCTGGGTGATGAGGCTCCGGCTTTGGTCAGAGTGCAGGGAAAAGACTGGGGTTGGAGCGTGAACACAGCCTGCAGGGTGTTAGTGCACCACGGCTAGCCGGGAGGGAGTCTTGGGAAAAGTGTGGACCTGCCGAAGAGGCAAGAGACTTTTTCTTCCTTCTTTGTTTTGTGGTGCGCAGGCAGAGGGGATTAAGAGTGCTACTAAAAGGAGCTCCAGAGATGGGCGTGTGCCGCAGCTAAAAGTGCAGACCCCAGAGACGGGCATGAGACGTTAAGGCTGCTGCTGCCGCCACCAAGGAGACTGTGTACAAGCACAGCTCACTATGTACACACCCCTTCCGGGGAGCCTGTGCAGCCCGCCAAGCCAGTGTCCCGGGATCCAGGGACAACTTCACCGGGAGAACGCATGGCACACCTCAGGCTGGTACAACGTCACACCAGCCTCTGCCATCACAGGCTCACCCCACATCCACACCCCTCCCTCCCGTGGCCTGAGCCCCTGAATTAGCAGCTCCTTTAACCCCGTCCTACCTGAGCAAAGAACAGATGCCCTCCGGTGACCTACATGCAGAGGCGGGACAAATCGAAAGCTGAGCCCCTGGGAGCTGTGAGAACAAAGAAGAGAAAGGGAAATCTCTCCCAGCAGCCTCAGAAGCAGCAGATTGAAGCTCCACAATCAACTTGATGTACCCTGCCTCTGTTGAATACATGAACAGACAACGAACCATCCCAAATTGAGGAGGTGGACTTTGAAAGCAAGATTTATGATTTTTTTCCCCTTTTCCTCTTTTTGTGAGTGTGTATGTGCATGTTTCTGTGTAAGATTTTGTCTGTACAGCTTTGCTTCCACCATTTGGCTTAGGGTTCTATCCATCCATTTTTTTTGTTTTGCTTTGTTTTGATAATTATTTTTTATTTTAATAACTATATTTTTTTACTTTATCTTCTTTCTTTCTTTCTTTCTTTCCTTCCTTCCCTCCTTTAGACAATGAGTCATCCCAAATTGAGGAGGTGGACTTTGAGAGCAAGACATATGATTTTTTCCACTTTTCCTCTTTTTGTGAGTGTGTATGAATATGCTTCTGTGTGAGATTTTGTCTGGATAGCTTTGCTTCCACCATTTGTCCTAGGGTTCTATCCGTCCATTTTTTAAAAATTTTTTTTTCTTAATAATTATTTTTTATTTTAATAACTTTATTATATTTTATCTTACATTATTTTATATTACTTTATCTTCTTTCTTTCTTTTTTCCTTCCTTCCCTCCTTCCTTCCTCCTTCCCTCCCTCCTTCCCTCCATCTCTTCTTTCTTTCCTCTTTCTTTCTTTCATTCTTTCTTTCTTTCTATCTTTCTACTTCTACTAATACTTTCTTTCTACTTTTCCTACCTTTTATTCTAAGCCATGTGGATGAAAGGCTCTTGGTACTGCAGCCAGAGGTCAGTGCTCTGCCTCTGAGGTGGGAGAGCCAACTTCAGGACACTGGTCCACAAGAGACCTCCCAGCTCCACATAATATCAAATGGCGAAAATCTCCCAGAGTTCTCGATCTCAACACAAGCACCTTGCTTCTCTCAATGACCAGCAAGCTACAGTGCTGGACACCCTATGCTAAACAACTATCAAGACAGGGACACAACCCCACCCATTAGCAGAGAGGCTGCCTAAAATCATAAAAAGTCCACAGACACCCCAAAACACACCACCAGATGTGGACCTGCCCACCATAAAGACAAGATCCAGCCTCATCCACAAGAACACAGGCACTAGTCCCTCCACCAGGAAGCCTACACAAACCACTGAACCAACTTTACCCACTGAGGACAGACACCAAAAACAATGGGAACTACGAACCTGCAGCCTGCAAAACAGAGACCCCAAACCCAGTAAGATGAGCAAAATGAGAAGACAGAAAAACACACAGCAGATGAAGGAGCAAGACAAAAACCCAACAGACCTAACAAATGAAGAGAAAATAGGCAATCTACCTGAAAAAGAATTCAGAATAATGATGGTAAAGTTCATCCAAAATCTTGGAAATAGACTAGACAAAATGCAAGAAACATTTAACAAGGACCTAGAAGAACTAAACATGAAACAAACAATGATGAACAACACAATAAATAAAAATAAAAATACTCTAGATGGGATCAATAGCAGAATAACCTAGGCAGAAGAATGGATAAGTGACCTGGAAGATAAAATAGTGGAAATAACTACTGCAGAGAAGAAAAAAGAAAAATGAAAAGAACTGAGGACAGTCATAGAGACCTCTGGGACAACACTGAACACACCAACATTTGAATTATAGGGGTTCCAGAAGAAGAAGTGAAAAAGAAAGAGACTGAGAAAATATTTGAAGTGACTATAGTTGAAAACTTCCCTAATATAGGAAAGGAAATAGTTAATCAAGTCCAGGAAGCACAAAGAGTCCCATACAGGATAAATCCAAGGAGAAATACGTCAAAACATATATTAATCAAACTGTCAAAAATTAAAAAAAAGGAAAACATACTAAAAGCAGCAAGGACAAACAACAACTAACACACAAGGGAATCTGCATAAGGTTAACAGCTGATCTTTCAGCAGAAACTCTGCAAGCCAGAAGGGACTGGCAGGACACATTTAAAGTGATGAAGGAGAAAAAACTACAACGAAGGTTATTCTATCCAGCAAAGATCTCATTCAGATTTGATGGAGAAATTAAAATCTTTACAGAAAAGCAAAAGCTGAGAGAGTTCAGCACCAAAAAACCAGCTTGACAACAAATTCTAAAAGAACTTCTCTAGGCAAGAAACACAAGAGAAGGAAAAGACCTACAATAATGAACCCAAAACAATTAAGAAAATGGGAATAGGAACAGACATATCAATAATGACCCTAAATGTAAATGGATTAAATGCTCCCACCAAAAGACACAGCTTGGCTGAATGCATACAAAAACAAGACACATATATTTGCTGCCTACAAGAGACCCACTTCAAACCTAGAGACACATACAGACTGGAAGTGAAAGTAAGGGGATGGAAGAAGATATTCCATGCAAATGGAAACCAAAAGAAAGCTGGAGTAGAAATTTTCATATCAGACAAAATACACTTTAAAATAAAGATTATTAGAAGTGACAAAGAAGGACACTACATAATGATCAAGGCATCCAAGAAGAAGATATAACAATTGTAAATATTTATGCACCCAACATAGAAACACTTCAATACATAAAGCAAATACTAACAGCCATAAAAGGGGAAATAGACACTAACACATTCCTAGTAGGGGACTTTAACAACTCACTTCCACCAATGGACAGATCATCCAAAATGAAAATAAATAAGGAAACACAAGCTTTAAATGATACATTAAACAAGATGGACTTAATTGATATTTATAGGACATTCCATCCAAAAACAACAGAATACACACTTTTCTGAGGTGCTCATGGAACATTCTCCAGGATAGATCATATCTTGGGTCACAAATGAAGCCTTGGTAAATTTAAGAAAATTGAAATTGTGTCAAGTATCTTTTCTGACCAAAATGCTATGAGATAGATATCAAATATAGGAAAAAGTCTGTAAAAAATACAAACATATGGAGGCTATACAATACACTACTTAATAACAAAGTGATAACTGAAGAAATCAAAGAGGAAATAAAAAAAACCTAGAAACAAATGACAATGGAGACACAACGACCCAAAACCTATGAGATGCAGGAAAAGCTGTTCTAAGAGGGAAGTTTATAGCAATACAATCCTACCTTAAGAAACAGGAAACATCTCGAATAACCAACCTAACCTTGCACCTAAAGCAATTAGATAAAGAAAAACAAAAAATACCCAAAGTTAGCAGAAGGAAAGAAATCATAAATATCAGATGAGAAATAAATGAAAAAGAAATGAAGAAACAATAGCAAAGATCAGTAAAACTAAAAGCTGGTTCTATGAGAAGATAAAAAAAAATTGATAAACCATTAGCCCGACTCATCAAGAAAAAAAGGGAGAAGGCTCAATTCAATAGAATTAGAAATGAAAAAGGAGAAGTAACAACTGACACTGCAGAAATACAAAAGATCATGAGAGATTACTACAAGCAACTCTATGTCAATAAAATGGACAACCTGGAAGAAGTGCACAAATTCTTAGAAATGCACAACCTGCAAAGACTGAACCAGGAAGAAATAGAAAATATGAACAGACCAATCACAAGCACTGAAAGTGAAACTGTGATTAAAAATCTTCCAACAAACAAAAGCCCAGAACCAGATGGCTTCACAGGCGAATTCTCTCAAACATTTAGAGAAGAGCTAACACCTATCCTTCTCAAACTCTTCCAAAATATATCAGAGGTAGGAACACTCCCAAACTCATTCTACAAGGCCACCATCACTTTGATACCAAAACCAGGCAAGGATGTCACAAAGAAAGAAAACTACAGGCTAATATCACTGATGAACATAGATGCAAAAATCCTCAACAAAATACTAGCAAACAGAATTCAACAGCACATTAAATGGATCATACACCTTGATCAAGTGGGGTTTACTCCAGGAATGCAAGGATTCTTCAATATACGCAAATCAATCAATGTGATAAACCATATTAACAAATTGAAGGAGAAAAACCATATGATCATCTCAATAGATGCAGGGAAAGTTTTCGACAAAATTCAACACTGATTTTTGATAAAAAACCTGCAGAAAGTAGGAATGGAGGGAACTTTCCTCAACATAATAAAAGCCATATATGACAAACCCACAGCCAATATCGTCATCAATGGTGAAAAACTGAAAGCATTTCCACTAAGATCAGGAACAAGACAAGGTTGCCCACTCTCACTACTCTTATTCAAAATAATTTTGGAAGCTTTAGCCATAGCAATCAGAGAAGAAAAGGAAATAAAAGGAATGCAAATCAGAAAAGAAGAAGTAAAGCTGTCACTCTTTGCAGATGACATGGAACTATACATAGAGAATCCTAAAGATGCTACCAGAAAAATACTAGAGCTAATCAATGAATTTGGTAAAGTAGCAGGATACAAAATTAATGCACAGAAATCTCTGGCATTCCTATACACTAATGATGAAAAATCTGAAAGTGAAATCAAGAAAACATTCCCATTTACCATTGCAACAAAAAGAATAAAATATCTAGGAATAAACCTACCTAAGGAGACAAAAGACCTGTATGCAGAAAATTATAAGACACTATGAAAGAAATTAAAGATGATACAAATAGACGGAGAGATATACCATGTTCTTGGATTGGAAGAATCAACATTGTGAAAATGACTCTACTACTAAAGCAATATGCAGATTCAATGCAATTCCTATCAAACTACCACTGGCATTTTCCACAGATCTAGAACCAAAAATTTCACAATTTGTATGGAAACACAAATGACACCGAATAGCCAAAGCAATCTTGAGAATGAAAATGGAGCTGGAGGAATCATGCTCCCTGAC
Source organism: Tursiops truncatus (assembly GCF_011762595.2). Classification (NCBI taxonomy): domain Eukaryota; kingdom Metazoa; phylum Chordata; class Mammalia; order Artiodactyla; family Delphinidae; genus Tursiops; species Tursiops truncatus. Next base: position 52,479,384 of record NC_047048.1, on the reverse strand, counting down.
TTCAGACTATACTACAAAGCTACAGTAATCAAGACAGTATGGTACTGACACAAAAACAGAAAGATAGGTCAATGGAACAGGATAGAAAGCCCAGATATAAATCCACGCACATATGGTCACCTTATGTTTGATAAAGGAGGCAGGAATGTAGAGTGGAGAAAGGAGAGCCTCTTCAATAAGTGTTGCTGTGATAACTGGACAGGTACATGTAAAAGTATGACATTAGATCACTCCCTAACACCATACAAAAAATAAGCTCAAAGTGGACTATAGACCTAAATGTAAGGCCAGAAAGTATCAAACTCTTAGAGAAAAACATAGGCAGAACACTCTATGACATAAATCACAGCAAAATCCTTTTTGACCCACCTCCTAAGGAAATGGAAATAAAAACAAAAATAAACAAATGGGACCTAATTAAACTTAAAAGCTTTGGCAAAGCAAAGGAAACCATAAACAAGACCAGAAGACAACCCTCAGAATAGGAGAAAATATTTGCAAATGAAGCAACTGAAAAATAATTAATCTCCAAAACTTATAAGCAGCTCATGCAGCTCAATAACAAAAAAACAAACAACCAAATCCAATAATGGACAGAAGACCTCTATAGACATATCTCCATAGAATATATACAGACTGCCAACAAACACATTAAAGAATGCCCAACATCATTAATCATTAGAGAAATGCAAAGCAAAACTACGATGAGATATCATTTCACCTCAGTCAGAACGGCCATCAACAAAAAATCTAGAAACCATAAATGCTGGAGGGGGTGTGGAGAAAAGGGAACACTCTTGCACTGCTGGTGGGAATGTTAATTGGTAGAGCCACTATGGAGAATAGTATGGAGGTTCCTTAAAATACTGCAAATAGAACTACCATATGACCCAGCAATCCCACTACTGGGCATATACCCTGAGAAAACCATAATTCAAAAAGAGTCATGTACCAAAATGTTCATTGCAGCTCTATTTACAATAGCCCAGAGATGGAAACAACCTAAGTGTCCATCATCAGATGAATGAATAAAGAAGATGTGGCACATATATAAAATGGAATATTACTCAGCCATAAAAAGAAACGAAATTGAGCTATTTGTAATGAGGTGGATGAACCTAGAGTCTGTCATACAGAGTGAAGTAAGTCATTAAGAGAAAGACAAATACCATATGCTAACACATATATATGGAATCTAAGAAAAAAAATGTCATGAAGAACCTAGGGGTTAGACAGGAATAAAGACACAGACCTACTAGAGAATGGACTTGAGGATATGGGGAGGGGGAAGTGTAAGCTGTGACAAAGCAAGAGAGAGGCATGGACATAAATACACTACCAAATGTAACATAGATAGCTAGTGGGAAGCAACTGCATAGCACAGGGAGATTAGCTCAGTGTTTTTTGACCGCCTGGAGTGGTGGGATAGGGAGAGTGGGAGGGAGGGAGATGCAAGAGGGAAGAGGTATGGGAACATTTGTACATGTATAACTGGTTCACTTTGTTATAGAACAGAAACTAACACACCATTGTAAAGCAATTATAGTCCAATAAAGATGTAAAATAAACAAATAAATAAAAATAAAATTTAAAAAAAATACAAAAAAGAAACAGAATCATGTACCAAAATGTCCATTGCAACTCTATTTACAATAGCCATGACATGGCAGCAACCTAAGTGTCCATCAACAGATGAATGGATAAACAAGATGTGGCACATATATACAATAGAATATTAGCCATAAAAAGAAATGAAATTGAGTTATTTGTAGTGAGGTGGAAGGACCTGGAATCTGTCATACAGAGTGAAGTAAGTCATTAAGAGAAAGACAAATATGCTAACACATATATATGGAATCTAAGAAAAAAGAAAAAATGTCATGAAGAGCCTAGGGGTAGGACGGGAGTAAAGACACATAGTTACTAGAGCATGGACTTGAGGATATGGGGAGGGCGAAGGGTAAGCTGTGACAAAGTGAGAGAGTGGCATGGACATATATACACTACCAAACCTAGGGTGAATAGCTTGTGGGAATCAGCCGCATGGCACAGGGAGATTAGCTAGGTGCTTTGTGACCACCTAGAGGGGTGGAATAGGGAGGGTGGGAGGGAGGGAGACACAAGAGGGAAGAGATATGGGAACAAATGTATATATATATATATATATATATATATATGTATATATATATATATATATATATAACTGATTCACTTTGTTGTAAAGCAGAAACTAACACGCCATTGTAAAGCAATTGTACTCCAATAAAGTTGTTAAAAAAATAAATAAATAAAAATAAATAAACAGGCTGAAAATTATCCCATTCCAATGGATTGGAACATTTTAAACCCTGACTTCAGGTTCATAAGACACCACTGTTTTCCTGTGCCTTGGGATATAGAAGATCAAAACTGTTCTCTGGAGACAGTTCCCATTATATCCATAGTACTTTTGTATTAAGAAGATGGTGATTGTGGCGAGGCCTGACCTAGTGATGATGCCCAAGGTAAAGAAAGAAGTTTCAATCGATATTGGGGGAAGGGAGACATTTGCTAATTTGGTTGCTTCCCATAAGCAGCACCAGAAATCAGGTGGAACAGCACCCACAGCCTCATCAGACAAGGCTGCCCCATTTGTAGTTTATTCTTGGAATTGACTCACAGGGAGTACAGATTTCGCTGCTATCCAAGTAGAGCAGTCCTAAGAAAACTTTGTAAGCCCAAATGGCATAAAATGAAGAATCAATTACCTTAGGACGCATCTTGCTAACAGATGCACAAAATAAATTGAGATAAAGCACAGAGGCTCACAGACTCATTTCAAAGTTCTGGCAGCTTGATGCCAGGAAGCTGAGTATACCTCCAGGGACAGAGCTTGGTGGTGCCCTTCTTGCTGCTGGGGTGTCCACTGCATCTCTAAGGGCTCACTGCAAAACACTATTTTCGTTTTTTACCTTTTTTCATAAAAGCGAAAATCCTCTTTGGATTTTTTTAGTTAGCAAAAGCAAGCACTAATATAGGCCTTCCATAAAAGTGAGTGGTGTAAAGAGAACTTTCGAAAAGCAGGGAGTACCCTAAAGATGTGGGCTTGAACTGGGGTCCTCACTGTGTTTTGCTTGAGAGCGTATTCTGGCTGCTCCTCACACTCAGGTGAGAATGATTCTTTGACCACAAGTCAAACCAGTGGTTGAACAGCCAGTGGTTTGAGTTTCTGAATCCACTCTCCAAAACAACCAGCACATTTGCCTTCTGATTGAGTTTCTTGTTTCTGAATTTGGCCCACTGCACTTCCACTCCACCTATGATGACCAATGTGTTGCACTTAACACTGAATGTTTCCTGTCCCAAAAAACCCCTCAGTCTCAGGCAAACTGAGTCTGTTGGTCACCTTAATTACACCTTTCCCTCCCATCACTGTCTACTCCCACCCAGCTCTAACTCCTACTAACAAATCCATCTGCCCTCTCTACTTGCCAGGATGTCCATGCTGTGTGAGCTCTCACTCTCTTTCTCGCCTTTCCCCACTCTCTCTCTCCACATCTCATTTCTTTTTATGTTTCAGTTTTGTTTGCTAAACCTTTCTCTACACCTAAAGACAGAAGGTGAGCCAAGTACAGAGAGAGAAAAGCATAAGAACATTTAAGGATTTTATGCAAATTGTATCAGTTAGCTAGGAATAGGGTAAATACCTGGAGTAAGATAAAGGTTTTAAAGGAAGAGCTTATATATGTTCTGTCCAGTCACAGTGGTATATTTTGCACTGGATGAGA